>NC_052160.1:77199586-77219586 GCF_902713615.1 Scyliorhinus canicula | reverse complement strand
CAGTCAGCATGGTTTTGTGAAGGGTAGGTCATGCCTCACAAACCTTATCGAGTTCTTTGAGAAGGTCACTGAACAGGTCGACGAGGGTAGAGCAGTTGATGTGGTGTATATGGATTTCAGTAAAGCGTTTGATAAGGTTCCCCACGGTCGGCTATTGCAGAAATTACGGAGGCTGGGGATTGAGGGTGATTTAGAGATGTGGATCAGAAATTGGCTAGTTGAAAGAAGACAGAGAGTGGTAGTTGATGGGAAATGTTCAGAATGGAGTTCAGTTACGAGTGGCGTACCACAAGGATCTGTTCTGGGGCCGTTGCTGTTTGTCATTTTTATAAATGACCTAGAGGAGGGCGCAGAAGGATGGGTGAGTAAATTTGCAGACGACACTAAAGTCGGTGGAGTTGTAGACAGTGAGGAAGGATGTTGCAGGTTACAGAGGGACATAGATAAGCTGCAGAGCTGGGCTGAGAGGTGGCAAATGGAGTTTAATGTGGAGAAGTGTGAGGTGATTCACTTTGGAAAGAATAACAGGAATGCGGAATATTTGGCTAATGGTAAAATTCTTGGTAGTGTGGATGAGCAGAGGGATCTCGGTGTCCATGTACATAGATCCCTGAAAGTTGCCACCCAGGTTGATAGGGTTGTGAAGAAGGCCTATGGTGTGATGGCCTTTATTGGTAGAGGGATTGAGTTCCGGAGCCATGAGGTCATGTTGCAGTTGTACAAAACTCTAGTACGGCCGCATTTGGAGTATTGCGTACAGTTCTGGTCGCCTCATTATAGGAAGGACGTGGAAGCTTTGGAACGGGTGCAGAGGAGATTTACCAGGATGTTGCCTGGTATGGAGGGAAAATCTTATGAGGAAAGGCTGATGGACTTGAGGTTGTTTTCGTTAGAGAGAAGAAGGTTGAGAGGTGACTTAATAGAGGCATACAAAATGATCAGAGGGTTAGATAGGGTGGACAGCGAGAGCCTTCTCCCGCGGATGGAGGTGGCTAGCATGAGGGGACATAGCCTTAAATTGAGGGGTAATAGATATAGGACAGAGATCAGAGGTGGGTTTTTTACGCAAAGAGTGGTGAGGCCGTGGAATGCCCTACCTGCAACAGTAGTGAACACGCCAACATTGAGGGCATTTAAAAATTTATTGGATAAGCATATGGATGATAAGGGCATAGTGTCGGTTAGATGGCCTTTAGATTTTTTCCATGTCGGTGCAACATTGAGGGCCGAAGGGCCTGTACTGCGCTGTATCGTTCTATGTTCTATGTTCTATGTTCTATATTCACTTTTATGCCATAAAAGACTTTTTGCCAAGAAATAGTTAATTTTGAGACAAGCAGTTTATCAAAATGATTAATTCGCCGAGAAAATCACTTTTATGTCATAAAAGACGGTTTGGCCAAAAATAGTGAATTTTGATGCAAGCAAGTTGTCAAAATGCTTAATTCGCTGCGAAAATCACTTTTATGCCATGAAAGACTGTTTGGGAAAATTCGTAATAAAGCATTTTGACAACTTGCTTGCATCAAAATTCACCTATTTTTTCCCAAACAGTCTTTTATGGCACAAAAGTGATTTTCTCGGAGAATAAAGCATTTTGACAAACTGCTTGCCTCAAAATTCACTGTGCCAAGAATCTTGCCATTAGCCCAGTACTCTGCATTCCTGTTACTCCTTCCAAAGTGAACCACCTCACACTTTTCCGCATTAAACTCCATCTGCCACCTCTCAGCCCAGCTCTGCAGCTTATCTAGGTCCCTCTGTATCCTATAACATCCTTCAGCACTATCCACAACTCCACCGACCTTCATGTCATCTGCAAATTTACTAACCCATCCTTCTACACCCTCTTCCAGGTCATTTATAAAAATGACAAACAGCAGTGGCCCCAAAACAGATCCTTGCGGGACACCACTAGTAACTGAACTCCAGGATGAACATTTCCCATCAACCACCACCTCTGTCTTCTTTCAGCTAGCCAATTACTGATCCAAACCGCTAAATCACCTTCAATCCCATACTTCCTTATTTTCTGCAATAGCCTACCGTGGGGAACCTTATCAAACGCCTTACTGAAATCCATATACACCACATTAACCGCTTTACCCTCATCCACCTGTTTGGTCACCTTCTCAAAAAACTCAATAAGGTTTGTGAGGCATGACCTACCCTTCACAAAACCGTGTTGACGATCGCTAATCAACTTGTTCTTTTCAAGATGATTATAAACCCTATCTCTTATAACCTTTTCCAACATTTTACCCACAACCGAAGTAAGGCTCACAGGTCTATAATTACCAGGGTTGTCTCTACTCCCCTTCTTGAACAAGGGGACAACATTTGCTATCCTCCAGTCTTCCGGCACTATTCCTGTCAACAAAGACGACATAAAGATCAAGGACAAAGGCTCTGCAATCTCCTCCCTGGCTTCCCAGAGAATCCTAGGATAAATCCCATCTGGCCCAGGGGACTTATCTATTTTGACATTTTCCAAAATTGCTAACACCTCCTCCTTTTGAACCCTAATTCCATCTAGCCTGGTCGACTGAACCTGAGTATTCTCCTCGACAATATTGTCTTTCCCCAGTGTAAACACTGACGAAAAATATACATTTAACGCTTCCGCTATCTCCTCTGATTCCACACACAACTTTCCACTACTACCCTTGATTGGCCCTAATCTTACTCTAGTCATTCTTTTGTTCTTGATATACCTATAGAAAGCCTTAGGGTTTTCCTTGATCCGATCCACCAACGACTTTTCGTGTCCTCTCCTCGCTCTTCTTAACTCCCCCTTTAGGTCCTTCCTGGCTAACTTGTAACTCTCAAGTGCCCTAACTGAGCAGAGGTATCTATATTACTGTCGTCCTGTCTATCTATCTAGCTTTCTTTTTTTTTATAAATAACTTTTATTGAAATGTTTACAAAATACAAAATATAAATATCTTAACTCTATTAACGTACAACCGCGGTAACACCCCATAAACAATGCCCCCAGCTTCAAGAGCAACTTCAAACAAAAGGAAGAAACAAAAACAAAGAAAAAGAGAAAAGAAAAAGAAACAAAGGAGAGAGATAGCACCCTCCACAAACCCTTGTGCACAATTCTCCCTCCCCCCAATCCTTACCCCCCCCCCCCCCCCCCCCCCCCGGTTGCTGCTGCTGTCGACCTGTTTCCCTACCGTTCCGCCAGGAAGTCCAGAAAGGGCTGCCACCGCCTGAAAAACTTTTGTACTGATCCCCTCAGGGCAAATTTCACCCTCTCCAATTTAATGAACATATCCGAGATCCGGGCCTCCATGCTTGGGAGCCGCGCATCCTTCCATTGGAGCAAGATCCTCCGCTGGGCTACTAGGGACGCAAAGGCCAGGACCCCGGCCTCTATCGCTTCCTACACTCCCGGCTCCACTGCAACCCCAAAAATTGCGAGTCCCCAGCCTGGCTCGACCCTGGATCCCACCACCCTCGACACCATCTTTGCTACACCCTTCCAAAACTCCCCCAATGCTGGGCACGCCCAGGACATATGGGCGTGGTTCGCTGGGCTCCCCGAGCACCTAGCACACCTGTCCTCATCCCCGAAAAACCTACTACCCTTGTCCCAGTCATGTGGGCCCTATGCAGCACCTTGAACGGCATGAGGCTAAGCCTCGCACAGGAAGAGGAGGAATTCACTCTCTCCAGGGCATCCGCCCACGTCCCCTCCTCAATCTCCTCCCCCATCTCCACTTCCCACTTCCCCTTCAGTTCCTCCACCGAGGCCTCGTCTTCCTCCTGCATTACCCGGTATATGTCCGAGATCCTCCCTCCTCCGACCCACAACCCCGAGAGCACCCTATCCCGCACCCCTCGTGGGGGCAGCAAGGGGAACCCCTCCACCTGCTGCCTGGCAAACGCCCTCACCTGGATGTACCTAAACATGTTCCCCGGGGGAGCCCAAACATCCCCTCTAACTCCCCCAAGCTCGCGAACCTCCGCTTCCAGGCTCGTGCCCACACAAGACGACACCTCCATCCTCTTCCACGCTGCCCCCTCCTTGTCCATTACCCACTTTCGCACCATCGCTGCGTTGGCCGCCCAATAGTACCCACAGAGGTTGGGCAACGCCAGGCTATCCCTGCCTCGTTCCAGGAACACTCTTCGAACCTTTGGAGTCCCATGCGCCCACACAAAACCCGTGATACTGCTGTTGACCCTCCTGAAAAAGGCCTTTGGGATAAAGATGGGGAGGCACTGGAACAAGAACAAAAACCTCGGGAGCACCGTCACCTTAACGGGCTGCACCCTCCCCGCCAGTGACAGCGGTAACATATCCCACCTCTTAAACTCCTCCTCCATCTGCTCCACCAACCTTGTGAGGTTGAGCTTGTGCAGGGCCCCCCAACACCCAGCCACCTAGACCCCTAGGTACCTGAAGCTCTTCCCTGCCTGCATCAGTGGGAGCCTACCAATCCCCTCCTCTTGATCCCCCGGATGCACCACAAACACCTCGTTCTTGCCCAGGTTCAGCTTATAACCCGAAAAACCACCGAATTCCCCAAGGATCCTCATCACCTCCGGCATCCCTCCCACCGGGTCTGCCACATACAGCAGCAGGTCGTCCGCGTACAGTGACACTCGATGCTCCTCCCCACCCCGCATCATGCCCCTCCAGTTCCCTGACTCCCTCAATGCCATGGCCAGGGGCCCAATTGCCAACGCGAAGAGCAAGGGGTGTGTCGTCCCCCGATGCAGCCGAAAGTACCCCGACCTCCTCCTATTCGTGTCTACACTTGCCATCGGGGCCTCGTAGAGCAGCCTCACCCACCGAATAAACCCCTCCCCAAACCCAAACCTCTCCAACACCTCCCACAAGTACTCCCACTCCACCCTATCGAAGGCCATCTCCGCGTCCAATGCCACCACTATCTCCGCCTCCCCTTCTACCACCGGCATCATAATGACATTGAGGAGTCTTCGCACATTTGTGTTCAGCTGCCTTCCCTTCACAAACCCCGTCTGGTCCTCATGTATGACCCCCGGCACACAATCCTCTATTCTAGTGGCCAGCACCTTTGCCAGCAGCTGGGCATCGGCGTTCAGCAGCGAAATCGGCCTATATGATCCACACTGCAGAGGGTCCTTGTCCCGCTTCAGGATCAAGGAAATCAGCGCCCGCGACATAGTTGGGGGCAAAGCCCCCCCCCCCCCCCCTCCCATGCCTCGTTAAAGGTCCGAACCAACAGGGGGCCCAACAGGTTCAAATACTTTTTATAAAATTCTGCCGGAAACCCGTCCGGCCCCGGCGCCTTCCCCGACTGCATGCTCCCTATCCATTTGACAACCTCCTCCAACTCGATCGGTGCCCCTAGTCCCTCCACCCGCTCCTCTTCCACCCTCGGGAAACGCAACCTGTCGAGGAAGCGCCCAATTCCACCCTCCTCCACCGGGGGCTCAGATTGGTACAGTTCCCCATAAAAGACCCTGAAGACCCCATTGACCTCTACCCCCCCTCCGCACCACCTTCCCAGCGCAATCCCTCACTCCCCCAATCTCCCTGGCCGCGTCTCGCTTCCGGAGCTGGTGGGGAAGGTGGAGGTGCACGACGCGCTCCGAGGAGCGGTTCGAGGAGTTGGACAACCGGTCGAGGAGGACGAATTTCTGGATCCTGGGCCTCACGGAGGGGCTGGAGGTGTCGGACCTAGCGGCCTATGTGGTGATGATGCTGAACACGCTGATGGGGGCTGGGTCCTTCCAGGGGCCCCTGGAGTTGGAGGAGGCCCACAGAATTCTGGCTAGGAGGCCCAAGCCGAACGAGCCGCCGCGGGCGGTGTTTGTAAGGTTCCACCGGTTTGTGGATCGTGATTGTGTGCTCCGGTGGGCCAAGAAGGAGCGGAGCGGCAAATGGGAGAACACGGAGGTGCGGATCTTCCAGGACTGGAGTGCGGAGGTGGCGAGGCGGAGGGCTGGGTTTAACCGGACGAAGGCGGTGCTCCACAGACAGAAGGTGAAGTTTGGAATGCTGCAGCCGGCGCGTCTGTGGGTCACCTACCAGGATCGGCACCACTATTTTGAGTCCCCGGAGGAGGCGTGGGCCTTCGTGCAAGCCGAGAAACTGGACACAAACGGAGGGTCCCCCGGAAGTGGGATGCTGTGGAATACTGTATTTATTTATACTGTATGTGTATCTGCTGGGTTTAGGGTATGATGTGGTGTGGCCGTAGGGTGGGTGGGGTGATGCCATGCGGGTGTTTTCTTTATGGGTGTTCTAGCAGGAGTTGGGTGGACGGGTTTGGATTGAGGGGTAAACGGGGTGTTTGGGGAGCTGGTGGGGGATACTGACAATGGGAGTGGCCCTGGAGGAGACGGGGCCCGGCAGGGCGAAAACGCAGGCTTTCTGCGGGGTCCCTGCGCTGGGAGAGGGAGGGGGCGGGGTTTTCTTTTCCCGTGCAGGAGCGGGGGAGGGTGGATTGGTTGATGGGCACTATGGGGGAGGGGCAGTCCCACATTGGGAGGAGCCGAAAGTAGGGCGGGAGCCGCCGGGGTCAGCAGAAGATAGCTGGCTCACGGGAGTGCTGTAGAGGGTGGGGCGAGGCTAGGAGGGGTCCTAGCCTGGGGGGGGGGGGGAAGGGGGGGTGACCGGGTTGCTGCTGAAACGGTCAGGAAGGAGCTGGAGGACGCAGGGAGTGCTGGAGGGGGGGGGAGGTGCCACCGTGGGAAACTGGCAGAGCGTGGGACGCTGGCCGGGGGTGGGCAAGGGATGGGTATGGCTAATCGGCAGGGGAAGGGGGCAGGGAGCCCTCGGATCCGGCTGATAACCTGGAATGTGAGGGGGCTGAATGGGCCGGTCAAATGGGCCCGAGTATTTGCGCACCTGAAGGGACTGAAGGCGGATGTGGCCATGCTCCAGGAGTCACACCTGAGAGTGGTGGACCAGGTCCGGCTGAGAAAGGGGTGGGTGGGCCAGGTATTCCGCTCAGGGCTGGACGAGAAGAGTAAAGGGGTGGCGATCCTGGTGGGGAAGAAGGTGTCGTTTGAGGCATTGAAGGTGGTGGCTGACAGTGGCGGGAGGTACGTGATCGTGAGCGGCAAACTGCAGGGGGAGCGGGTAGTGTTGGTGAATGTTTATGCCCCAAATTGGAACGATGCGGTGCGTATGCTGGGCCGCATTCCGGACCTGGAGGTGGGGGGCCTGATCATGGGGGGAGACTTTAACACTGTGCTGGATCCCCCTTTGGATCGCTTCTAGTCCCGGACGGGTAGGAGGTCGGCGGCGGCCAAGGTGCTAAGGGGATTTATGGACCAGATTGGGGGGGGGGGGGTGGACCCTTGGAGGTTTGAGAGGCCAAGGGCCAGGGAATACTCGTTTTTCCCCCATGTACATAAGGCCTCCTCGAGGATTGACTTTTTTGTCCTGAGCAGGGGGCTGGTGCCGAGGGTGGAGGAAGTGGAATACTCCGCCATTGCCATTTCGGACCATGCCCCGCACTGGATGGACCTCGGGCTGGGGGAAGAGAGGGACCAACGTCCGCTCTGGCACATGGAGGTGGGGCTGCTGGCAGAGGAGGAGGTGGCCGGGAGGGTCCGGGGGTGTATTGAGAGATACCTCGAGGCCAATAACGGGGAGGTTCGGGTGGGGATGGTCTGGGAGGCATTGAAGGCGGTGATGAGGGGGGAATTGATCTCCATCCGAGCCCATAGGGAGAGGGGTGAGCAGAGGGAAAGGGAAAGACTGATAGGGGAGATGGTGCAGGTGGATAGGAGATATGCGGAGGCCCCAGAGGAGGGATTGCTGGGGATAGGCGTAGCCTACAGGCCACATTTGACCTACTGACGACCAGAAAGGCGGAAGCCCAGTGGAGGAAATCACAGGGGGCGGTGTATGAACACGGGGAGAAGGCGAGCAGGATGCTGGCGCACCAGCTCCGGAAGCGAGACGCGGCCAGGGAGATTGGGGGAGTGAGGGATAGCGCTGGGAAGGTGGTGCGGAGGGGGGTAGAGGTCAATGGGGTCTTCAGGGACCTTTATGGGGAACTGTACCGCTCTGAGCCCCCGGTGGAGGAGGGTGGAATGGGGCGCTTCCTGGACAGGTTGCGTTTACCGAGGGTGGAAGAGGAGCGGGTGGAGGGACTAGGGGCACCGATCGAGTTGGATGAGGTTGTCAAAGTGATAGGGAGCATGCAGTCGGGGAAGGCGCCGGGGCCGGACGGGTTTCCGGCGGAATTTAATAAAAAGTATTTGGACCTGTTGGGCCCCCTGTTGTTTTGGACCTTTAACGAGGGATGGGAGGGGGGGGGGCTTTGCCCCCACCTATGTCGCGGGCGCTGATTTCCTTGATCCTGAAACGGGACAAGGACCCCCTGCAGTGTCGATCATATAGGCCGGTTTCGTTGCTGAACGCCGATGCCAAGCTGCTGGCAAAGATCCTGACCACTAGAATAGAGGATTGTGTGCCGGGGGTCATACATGAGGACCAGACCTATCACTTTGACAACCTCATCCAACTCGATCGGTGCCCCTAGTCCCTCCACCCGCCTCTCTTCCAGCCTCGGGAAATGCAACCTGTCCAGGAAGCGCCCCATTCCACCCTCCTCCACCGGGGTTTTTGAAGGGAAGGCAGCTGAACACAAATGTGCGAAGACTCCTCAATGTCATTATGATGCCGGTGGTGGAAGGGGAGGCGGAGATAGCGGTGACGTTGGACGCGGAGAATGCCTTTGATAGGGTGGAGTGGGAGTACTTGTGGGAGGTGTTGGTTGAGGTTTGGGTTTTGGGAGGGGTTTATTCGGTGGGTGAGGCTGCTCTACGAGGCCCCGATGGCAAGTTTAGCCACGAATAGGAGGAGGTCGGAGTATTTCGGCTGCATCGGGGGACGAGACAGTGTTACCCCCTGTCCCCCTTGCTCTTCGCGTTGGCAACTGAGCCCCTGGCCATGGAATTGAGGGAGTCAGGGAACTGGATGCGCATGGTGCGGGGTGGGGAGGAGCATCGAGTGTCAGTGTACGCGGACGACCTGCTGCTGTATGTGGCAGACCCGGTGGGGGGGATGCCGGAGGTGATGAGGATCCTTGGGGAATTCGGGGGTTTCTAGGTGAACCTGCCGTTGCCGCTCCATCCAACGAGGTATACCACGAGCCCGGTGGTGGCGGCTACCCTCAAAATTTTGGGGCAATGGAGACGGCACAGGGGAGAAATGGGGGGCTCGATGGAGGCCCCGATACGGGGGTACCATCGGTTCGGCCCAGGGAGCATTGATGGCGGATTTCTGGGCTGGCACAGGGCAGGGGTTAGGAGGTTGAGGGACCTGTTTGTGGAGGGGAGCTTGGGGGAGTTAGAGGGGATGTTTGGGCTCCCCCGGGGAACATGTTTAGGTACATCCAGGTGAGGGCGTTTGCCAGGCTGCAGGTGGAGGGGTTCCCCTTGCTGCCACCACGAGGGGTGCGGGATAGGGTGCTCTCGGGGGTGTGGGTCGGAGGAGGGAGGATCTCGGACATATACCGGGTAATGCAGGAGGTAGACGAGGCCTCGGTGGAGATACTGATGAGGAAGTGGGAAGAGGAGCTGGGGGAGGAGATTGAGGAGGGGACGTGGGTGGATGCCCTGGAGAGAGTGAATTCCTCTTCTTCCTGTGCGAGGCATAGCCTCATACAGTTCAAGGTGCTGCATAGGGCCCACATGACTGGGACAATGTGAGTAGGTTCTTCGGGGGCGAGGACAGGTGTGCTAGGTGCTCGGGGAGCCCAGCGAACCACGCCCATATGTTTTGGGCCTGCCCAGCATTGGGGGAGTTTTGGAAGGGGGTAGCAAAGATGGTGTCGAGGGTGTCGATGGTGATCCAGGGTCGAGCCAGGCTGGGGACTCGCAATTTTTGGGGTTGCAGTGGAGCCTGGAGTGCAGGAGGCGATAGACGCCGTGGTACCGGCCTTTGCACCCTAGTAGCCCGGTGGAGGATCTTGCTGCAATGGAAGGATGTGAGGCCCCCAAGCATGGAGGCCTGGATCTCGGATGTGCCGGGGTTCATTAAATTGGAGAGGCTGAAATTTGCCCAGAGAGGATCAGTACAAGGGTTTTTCAGGTGGTGGCAGCCCTTTCTGGACTTCCTGGTGGAATGGTAGGGAAACAGGCCGACAGCAGCACCAACCCGGGGGTGGGGGGGTAATTATTGGGGGGAGGGAGAACTGTGCACAAGGGTTTGTGGAGGGTGCTATCTCTCTCCTTTGTTTCTTTTTTTTTCTTTTCTCTTTTTCTTTGTTTTTGTTTCTTCCTTTTGTTTGAAGTTGCTCTTGAAGCTGGGGGGCATTGTTTACAGGGTGTGACCGCGGTTGCACGTTAATAGAGTTAAGATGTTTATATTTTGTATTTTCTAAAAATTTCAATTAAAATTATTTATTAAAAAAAAGAAAGATAGATAGATAGACAGGTCGACAGTAATATAGATACCTCTGTGTACAGATATATAGTTAGATCGATAGTTATATAGGCAGATCAGCAGAACGTCAGTTGTCGAGCAAGGGAACCGTGGTTTACTAAGTTGAAGCACTTGTCAAGAGGAAGAAGAAGGCTTATGTTAGGATGAGACTTGAAGGCTCAGTTAGGGCACTTGAGAGTTACAAGTTAGCCAGGAAGGACCTAAAGGGGGAGTTGAGAAGAAGGAGGAGAGGACACGAAAAGTCGTTGGCCGATAGGATCAAGGAAAACCCTTGATCTATAGGTATATCAAGAACAAAAGAATGACTTGAGGAAGATTAGGGCCAATCAAGGATAGTGGTGGAAAGTTGTGTGTGGAATCAGAGGAGATAGGGGAAGCGGTAAATGGATATTTTTCTTCAGTGTTTACACTGGAGAAAGACAATGTTGTCGAGGAGAATACTCACGTTCAGTCAACCAGGCTAGATGGAATTGGGGTTCAAAAGGAGGAGGTGTTAGCAATTTTGGAAAATGTCAAAACAGGTAAGTCCCCTGGGCCAGATGGGATTTATCCTAGGATTCTCTGGGAAGCCAGGGAGGAGATTGCAGAGCCTTTGTCCTTGATCTTTATGTCGTCTTTGTCGACAGGAATAGTGCCGGAAGACTGGAGGATAGCAAATGTTGTCCCCTTGTTCAAGAAGGGGAGTAGAGACTACCCTGGTAATTATAGACCTGTGATCCTTACTTCGGTTGTGGGTAAAATGTTGGAAAAGGTTATAAGAGATAGGGTTTATAATCATCTTGAAAAGAACATGTTGATTAGCGATAGTCAACACGGTTTTGTGAAGGGTCGGTCATGCCTCACAAACCTTATTGATTTTTTGAGAAGGTGACCAAACAGGTGGATGAGGGTAAAGCGGTTGATGTGGTGTATATGGAGCACCGTCATCTTAACGGACTGCCCCCTCCCCGCCAGTGACAGCAGTAACATATCTCACCTCTTAAACTCCTCCTCCATCTGCTCCACCAACCTTGTGAGGTTGAGCTTGTGCAGGGCCCCCAACTCCCAGCCACCTGGACCCCTAGGTACCTGAAGCTCTTCCCTGCCTGCTTCAGTGGGAGCCTACCAATCCCCTCCTCTTGATCCCCCGGATGCACCACAAACACCTCGCTCTTGCCCAGGTTCAGCTTATACCCCGAGAAACCCCCGATTTCCCCAATGATCCTCATCACCTCCGGCATCCCCCACACCGGGTCCGCCACATACAGCAGCAGGTCGTCCGCGTACAGTGACACTCGATGCTCCTCCTCACCCCGCACCATTCCCCTCAAGTTCCCTGACTCCCTCAATGCCAGGGGCTCAATTGCCAACGCGAAGAGCAAGGGGGACAGGGGGCACCCCTGTCTCACCCCCCGATGCAGCCGAAAGTACTCTGACCTCCTCCTATTCGTGGCTACACTTGCCATCGGGGCCTCGTAGAGCAGCCTCACCCACCGAATAAACCCCTCCCCAAACCCAAACCTCTCCAACACCTCCCACAAGTACTCCCACTCCACCCTATCGAAGGCCTTCTCCGCGTCCAACGCCACCACTATCTCCGCCTCCCCTTCCACCACCGGCATCATAATGACATTGAGGAGGGTTGACTGGGACAAGGATGAGTAGGTTTTTCAGGGGCGAGGACAGGTGTGCTAGGTGCTCGGGGAGCCCAGCGAACCACGCCCATATGTTTTGGGCGTGCCCAGCGTTGGGGGAGTTTTGGAAGATGGTGTCGAGGGTGGTGGGATCCAGGGTCGAGCCAGGCTGGGGACTCGCAATTTGTGGGTTTGCAATGGAGCCGGGAGTGCAGGAGGCGATAGAGGCCGGGGTCCTGGCCTTTGCGTCCCCAGTAGCCCGGCGGAGGATCTAGCTCCAATGGAAGGATGCGAGGCCCCCAAGCGTAGAGGCCTGGATCTCGGATATGGCGGGGTTCATTAAATTGGAGAGGGTGAAATTTTAGAACAGTACAGCACAGAACAGGCCCTTCAGCCATCGATGTTGTGCCGAGCAATGATCACCCGACTCAAGCCCGCGTATACCTATCCCAGTAACCCAACAACCCGCATTAACCATATTTTTTAGGACACTAAGGGCAATTTAGCCTGGCCAATCCACCTAACCCGCACATCTTTGGACTGTGGGTGGAAACCGGAGCACCCGGAGGAAACCCACGCACACATGGGGAGGATGTGCAGACCCCGCACAGACAATGACCCAGCCAGGAATCGAACCTGCGACCCTGGAGCTGTGAAGCATTTATGCTAACCACCATGCTACCGTGCTGCCTTCAAATTGCTCTTGAAGTTGGGGGGCATTGTTTATGGGGTGTACGTTAATAGAGTTAAGATGTTTATATTTTGTAATTTGTAAAAATTTCAATAAAAATTATTTATTTAAAAAAAGATATAGATAGAAAGATAGATAGATGGACAGATCGACAGTAATATAGATACCTCTGTGTACAGATAGATAGTTAGATAGATAGATAGTAATATAGGCATATCAGAAGATCGTTAGATTCATAGACGGATAGAAAGATCGGTAGATACATAGAAAGATAGATACCCAGATAGATAGATAGACTCACAGATAGATAGATAGATGGATAGATAGATAGATAGATAGATAGATGAATAGATAGAGAGATGGTCAGATAGATCGATCGTTATATAGATAAAAAGTTTGAAATGTAGTCAGATTGTCAGTAATATACATTCGTTTGTGTTCAGATAGGTAGTTCGATGGATCGTTATGTAGGCAGATCAGTGTATCTTTGCATTCTCAGATAGAAAGATAGATAGGTACATAGACAGATAGATAGACGGATAGATAGATAGATAGATATGCAGATAGTATATATAGATCGAACGATCGTGAGTAAGATTGATAGATTGAAAGAAAGATAGATGTATGGCTGAATAGATACAGAGATTGACAAATATAACTGTCAATCTAACTACCTATCGAAATATTTATCTATATAACGATCGATCTGCCTGTCCATCTATCTATCTATCTATCTATCTGTCGACCGACCGACCGACCGACCGACCGACCGACGACGACCGGCCGTGTCTGTCGGTCGGTCGGTCGGTCGGTCGGTCGGTCGGTCGGTCGGTCGGTCGGTCGGTCGGTCGGTCCGTCCCTCGGTCGGTCGGTCGGTCCGTCCCTCGGTCGGTCGGTCGGTCGGTCGGTCCGTCCCTCGGTCGGTCTGTCGGTCCGTCCCTCGGTCGGTCGGTCGGTCGGTCGGTCGGTCGGTCGGTCGGTCGGTCGGTCGGTCGGTCGGTCTGTCTACCTAACTGTTCCTCCCTCCCTCCCTCCGCCCCCTCCCCTCCCTCCCTCCGTCCCTCCGTCCGTCCCTCCGTCCGCCCGCCCGCCCGTCCGTCCGTCCGTCCGTCCCTCCCTCCCTCCACCTACCCACCCATCCATCCATCCACCCACCCACCCACCCACCCTCCCATCCACCCACCCACCCACCCATCCACCCATCCACCCATCCATCCATCCATCCATCCATCCTTCTATCTATATATTTATCTATCTATTCATCTATCTATCTATCTATCTATTTATCAGTCTATCTATCTATCAATCAAGACAGAAAGAGAGATAGATAGATAGATAGATAGATAGATGGATAGATAGATAGATAGATAGATAGATTTATGTATCTATCTATCTATCTATTTATCCATCTATCTATCTATCTATCTATCTATCTCTCTTTCTGTCTGTCTGTCTATCTATCTATCTATCTATCTGTCTATCTATCTTTCTATGTATCTATCGATCTTTCCATCCGTCTATGAATCTAACGTTCTGCTGATCTGCATATATAACTATCGATCTAACTATTTATCTATATTACTGTCGACCTGTCTATTTATCTTTCTATCTCTATATATCTCTATCAACCTATCTCTCTGTCTATCTTTCTATCTTTCGACCTATCTATCTATCTGTCTGTCTGTCTATATATCAATAATGCTAGCGATCTGTCTATCCATCAATCTATATATATATCAATCTATTGATCAATCGATCGATCTATCTGTCTATCCTTCTACCTATCTATCTATCTGTCTATCTACCTACCATTCTACCGATCTGTCCATCCATTTATCTATCTATCTGTATAGCTATATTTATATCGATCTACCTATCTAAGAATCTATCTGTCTATCTATGTATCAATCCATCTATCTATCTAAATGTCTATCAATCTATCTATCTATCGATCTAAATTCGCCGAGAAAATCAATTTTCTCCCAAAAAAGAATATTTGGCAAAGAATAGTGAATTTTGATGCAAGTAGTTCGTCAAAATGCATAATTCGTCTAGAAAATCACTTCTATGCCATAAAAGACTGTTTAGCAAGAAATGGTGAATTTTGAGGCAGGCAGTTTGTCAAAATGTTTTATTCTCCGGGAAAATCACTTTTATGCCAAAAAAGATGTTCGGCAAAAAATAGTGAATTTTGATGCAAGCAGTTTGTAAAATACTTAATTCAACGAGATAATCACTTTTATGCCATAAAAGACTTTTTGCCCATAAATAGTGAACTTTGAGGCAAGCAGTTTGTCAAAATGCTTACCTCTGTGTACAGATAAATAGTTAGATCGATAGTTATGAATGCAGGTCAGCAGAACGTTAGAGCCAAGAATACCACTTTTATGTCATAAAAGAGGGATTGCAAAAAATAGTGAATTTTCATGCAAGCAGATCGCAAAATGTCAAATGCAAATTAGCTGCGAAAATCACTTTTATGCCATAAAAGACTGTTTGGGAAAATTCGTAATAAAGCATTTATTTGCTAGCATCAAAATTCAACTATTCTTTGCCAAAACGTCTTTTACAACATAAAAGTGATTTTTTTCGGCGAATTAAGCAGTTTAACAAACTGCTTGCATTAAAATTAACTTTCTTTTCCCAAACAGTTTTTTCATGCCACAAAAGTGATTTTTTCGGCGAATTAAGCTTTTTGACAATCTGCTTGCATCAAAATTCACTAATTTTTGCTGAACATCTTTTTCGGCATAAAAGTGATTTTCCTGGAGAATAAAGCATTTTGAGAAACTGCTTGCCTGAAAATTCATTATTTCTTGCGAGTCAGACTTTTATGGCATAGACGTGATTTTCTCGTCGAATTCAGCATTTTGACAAACTGCTTGCATCAAAATTCACTATGTTTTTCTAAAAAGTCTTTTCTTGCATAGAAGTTATTTTCTCGGCGAATTAAACATTTTCACAAACTACTTACCTCGCCAAAACGTTTTTTTTAGGGCATAAAAGTGATTTTCCCGTCGAATTAAGCATTTTGACAATCTGCTTCCATAAAAATTCATTCTTGTTTGCGAAACTGTGGGTTTTGGCATAAAAGTGGATTTTCTCGGCGAATTAAGCATTTTGACAAACTGCTTGCATTAAAATTAACTTTTTTTTCCCAAACAGTTTTTTATGGCATAAAAGTGATTTTTTCGGCGAATGAAGCTTTTTGACAAGCTGCTTGCATCAAAATTCACTAATTTTTGCAGAACATCTTTTTTGGCATAAAAGTGATTTTCCTGGAGAATAAAGCATTTTGACAAACTGCTTGCCTGAAAATGCATTATTTCTTGCGAGTCAGACTTTTATAGCATAGACGTGATTTTCTCGTCGAATTCAGCATTTTGACAAACTGCTTGCATCGAAATTCACTATGTTTTTCTAAACAGTCTTTTCTTGCACATAAGTTATTTTCTCGGCGAATTAAACATTTTCACAAACTACTTACCTCAAAATTCATTATTTCTTGCCAAAAAGTTTTTTTTAGAGCATAGAAGTGATTATCCGGTCGAATTAAGCATTTTGACAATCTGCTTCCATCAAAATTCATTCTTGTTTGCGAAACTGTGGGTTTTGGCATAAAAGTGATTTTCTCGGCGAATTAAGCATTTAGACAAACTGTTTGCCTCATATTTCACTATTTTTTCCCAAACAGTCTTTTTTGGCATAAAAGTGAATTTCACGGCGAATTAAGCATTTTGAAACCTGCTTGCATCAAAATTCACTAAGTTTCGCTAAACAGACTTTTATTGCATAAAAGCGATTTTCTCGGCGAATTAAGCATTTAGACAAACTGTTTGCCTCATATTTCACTATTTTTTCCCAAACAGTCTTTTTTGGCATAAAAGTGAATTTCACGGCGAATTAAGCATTTTGAAACCTGCTTGCATCAAAATTCACTAAGTTTCGCTAAACAAACTTTTATTGCATAAAAGTGATTTTCTCGGCGAATTAAGCATTTAGACAAACTGTTTGCCTCAAATTTCACTATTTCTTCCCAAAAAGTCTTTTATGGCATAAAAGTGATTTTCTCGTCCAATTAAGCATTTTGACAACCTGCTTGCATCGAAATTCACCAACTTTCCACAAACATTCTTTTTTGGGAGAAAATTGATTCTCTCGGAGAATTATGATGGATAGATAGATTGATAGAAATTTAGATATATAGATAAATAGATAGATGGATAGACAGATAGATCGATCGTTAGATAAATAGAGTGATGGATAGATAGATTGATAGATAGATAGGTCGAAAGATAGAAATATAGACAGAGATAGGTTGGTATAGATAGAAAGATAGATAGATAGACAGATCGACATTAATATAGATACCTCTGTGTACAGATAGATGGTTATATAGGCAGATCAGAAGATCGTTCGATTCATAGACGGATGCAAAGATAGATAGATGGATAGATGGATAGACAGATAGATCGATCGATAGATAGATAGACAGTTAGATAGATAGATAGATATTTAGGGCAGCACGGTAGCATTGTGGATAGCACAATCGCTTCACAGCTCCAGGGTCCCAGGTTCGATTCTGGCTTGGGTCACTGTCTGTGTGGAGTCTGCACATCCTCCCCGTGTGTGCGTGGGTTTCCACCGGGTGCTCCGGTTTCCTCCCACAGTCCAAAGATGTGCAGGTTAGGTGGATTGACCATGCTAAATTGCCCTTAGTGCGCAAAATTGCCCTTAGTGTTGGATGGGGTTACAGGATGAATAGATACAGAAATAGACAGATATTACTGTCAATCTAACTACCTATCAAAATATCCATCTATCTATCTATCTATCTATCTATCTATCTATCTATTAATCTATCTATCTATCTATCAATCCACCTATCTATCTATCTATCTATCTATCTATCTATCTATCTATCTATCTATCTATCTATCTATCTATCTATCTATCTATCTATCTATCTATCTATCTATCTATCTATCTATCTATCTATCTATCTATCTATCTATCTATCTATCTATCTATCTATCTATCTATCTATCTATCTATCTATCTATCTCTCTCTCTATCTATCTATCTTTCTATGAACCCATCGATCTTTCCATCCGTCTATTAATCTAACAGAGAACGTAGAACATAGAACATTACAGCGCAGTACGGGCCCTTCGGCCCTCGATATTGCGCCGACCTGTGAAACCATCTGAAGCCTATCTGACCTACACTATTCCATTTTCATCCATATGTCTATCCAGTGACCACTTAAATGCCCTTAAACTTGGCGCATCTACTACTGTTGCAGGCAGGGCATTCCAAACCCCTACTACTCTCTGAGTAAAGAAACTGCCTCTGACATCTGTCCTATATCAACCACCCCTCAATGTAAAGCTATATCCCCTCGTGTTGGTCATCACCATCCGAGGAAAAAGACTCTCACTGTCCACCCTATCTAACCCTCTGACTATCTTATATGTCTCTATTAAGTCACCTCTCAGCCTTCTCCTCTCTACCGAAAACAACTTCAAGTCCCTGAGCCTTTCCTCGTAAGACCTTCCCTCCATACCAGGCAACATCCTAGTAAATCTCCTCTGAACCCTTTCCAAAGCTTCCACATCCTTCCTATAATGTGGTGACCAGAACTGCACGCAGTACTCCAGGTGCGGCCGCACCATAGTTATATACAGCTGCAGCATGACCTTGTGGCGCCGAAACTCAATCCCCCTGCTGATGAAGGCTAGCACACCATATGCCTTCTTAAAAGCCGTATTAACCTGGGTGGCACCTTTCAGGGATTTATGTACCTGGATGCCGAGATCTCTCTGTTCATCTACACTACCAAGAATCTTGCCATTAGCCCAGTAATCTGCATTCCTGTTACTCCTTCCAAAATGAACCACCTCACACTTTTCCGCATTAAACTCCATCTGCCACCTCTCAACCCAGCTCTGCAGCTTATCTATGTCCCTCTGTATCCTATAATATCCTTCAGCACTATCCACAACTCCACCGACCTTCGTGTCATCTGCAAATTTACTAACCCATCCTTCTACACACTCTTCCAGGTCATTTATAAAAATGACAAACAGCAGTGGCCCCAAAACAGATCCTTGCGGGACACCACTCGTAACTGAACTCCAGGATGAACATTTGCCATCAACCACCACCTCTGTCTTCTTTCAGCTAGCCAATTACTGATCCAAACCGCTAAATCACCTTCAATCCCATACTTCCTTATTTTCTGCAATAGCCTACCGTGGGGAACCTTATCAAACGCCTTACTGAAATCCATATACACCACATCAACCGCTTTGCCCTCATCCACCTGTTTGGTCACCTTCTCAAAAAACTCAATAAGGTTTGTGAGGCATGACCTACCCTTCACAAAACCGTGTTGACTATCGCTAATCAACTTGTTCTTTTCAAGATGATTATAAACCCTATCTCTTATAACCTTTTCCAACATTTTACCCACAACCGAAGTAAGGCTCACAGGTCTATAATTACCAGGGTTGTCTCTACTCCCCTTCTTGAACAAGGGGACAACATTTGCTATCCTCCAGCCTTCCGGCACTATTCCTGTCGACAAAGACGACATAAAGATCAAGGACAAAGGCTCTGCAATCTCCTCCCTGGCTTCCCAGAGAATCCTAGGATAAATCCCATCTGGCCCAGGGGACTTATCTATTTTGACATTTTCCAAAATTGCTAACACCTCCTCCTTTTGAACCCCAATTCCATCTAGCCTGGTCGACTGAACCTGAGTAGTCTCCTCGACAAGATTGTCTTTCTCCAGTGTAAACACTGACGAAGAATATCCATTTAATGATTCCCCTATCTCCTCTGATTCGACACACAACTTTCCACTACTATCCTTGATTGGTCCTACTCTTACTCTAGTCATTCTTTTGTTCTTGATATACCTATAGAAAGCCTTAGGGTTTTCCTTGATCCTATCCGCCAACGACTTTTCGTGTCCTCTCCTCGCTCTTCTTAACTCCCCCTTTCGGTCCTTCCTGGCTAACTTGTAACTCTCAAGTGCCCTAACTGAACCTTCATGTCTCATCCTAACATAAACCTTCTCCTTTCTCTTGACAAGTGCTTCAACTTCCTTAGTAAACCACGGTTCCCTTGCTCGACAACTGACGTTCTGCTGATCTGCCTATATAACTATCGATCTAAATATGTACACAGAGGTATCTATATTACTGTCGACCTGTCTATCTATCTATCTTTCTTTTTTTTAATAAATAATTTTTATTGAAATTTTTAGAAAATACAAAATATA
>NC_052160.1:77192086-77194586 GCF_902713615.1 Scyliorhinus canicula | reverse complement strand
TGGCTCTCCCGGTGACTGACTCTCCCGGTGACTGACTCTATCGGTGACTGACTCTCCCATTGACTGACTCCTCGGTGACTGACAATCGGTGACTGACTCTCCCGGTGACTGACTCTATCTGTGACTGACTCTCCTGGTGACTGACTCTCCCAGTGACTGACTCTCACCTTGACTGGCTCTCCCGGTGACTGACTCTATCTGTGACTGACTATCCCGTTGACTGGCTCTACCGGTGACTGACTGTCCCGGTGACTAATTCTCCCGTTGACTGACTCTATCGGTGACTGACTCTCCCTTTGACTAGCGCCATCGGTGACTGACTCTCCCTGTGATTGACTCTCCCGGTGACTGACTGTCCCGGTGACTGACTCTATCTGTGACTGTCTCCCGTTGACTGACTCTACCGGTGATTGACTCTCCCGGTGACTGACTGTCCCGGTGACTGACTCTATCTCTGACTGTCACCCATTGACTTACTCTATCGGTCACTAACTCTCCCGGTGACTGACCCTCCCGGTGACAGAATCTATCGGTGACTGACTCTCCCATTGACTGACTCCTCGGTGACTGACAATCGGTGACTTACTCTCCCGGTGACTGACTGTCCCAGTGACTGACTCTATCGTTGACTGACTCTCCTGGTGACTGACTCTATCTGAGATTGACTCTAACGGTGACTGGCACTATCGGTGACTGACTCTCCCATTGACTGGCTCCATCTGTGACTGGCTCTCCCGGTGACTGACTCCCCCGGTGACTGACTCTATCTGTGACTGACTCTCCCGGTGACTGACTCTCCCGGTGACTGACTCTATCGGTGACTGATTCTCCCATTGACTGACTCTACCGGTGACTGCCTCTTCCATTGACTGGCTCCATCTGTGACTGGCTCTCCCGGTGACTGACTATCCCGGTGATTGACTCTCCCGGTGACTGACTGTCCCGGTGACTGACTCTATCTGTGACTGTCTCCCGTTGACTGACTCTACCGGTGATTGACTCACCCGGTGACTGACTGTCGCGGTGACTGACTCTATCTGGGACTGACTCTCCTGTTGACTGACTCTCCCAGTGACTGACTCTCACCTTGACTGGCTCTCCCGGTGACTGACTATATCTGTGACTGACTATCCCGTTGACTGGCTCTACCGGAGACTGACTGTTCCAGTGACTAATTCTCCCGGTGACTGATTCTATCTGTGACTGACTCACCCGTTGACTGACTCTATCTGTGACTGTCTCCCGTTGACTGACTCTACCGGTGATTGACTCTCCCGGTGACTGACTGTCCCGGTGACTGACTCTATCGGTGACTGACTCTCCTGGTGACTGACTCTATCTGTGACTTACTCTCACCTTGACTGGCTCTCCCGGTGACTGACTCCCCCGGTGGCTGACTCTATCTGTGACTGACTCCCCCGGTGACTGACTCTCCCGGTGACTGACTCTATCGGTGACTGATTCTCCCATTGACTGACTCCTCGGTGACTGACAATCGGTGACTGACTCTCCCGGTGACTGACTCTATCTGTGACTGACTCTCCCGGTGACTGACTGTCCCGGTGACTGACTCTCACCTTGACTGGCTCTCCCGGTGACTGACTCTCCCGTTGACTGAATCTATCAGTGACTTTCTCTCCCCGTCAATGACTCTCCCGGTGATTGACTCTATCTGTGACTGATGTTCCCATTGACTGGCTCCTTCGTTGACTGACTCTCCCGGTGATTGACTCTCCTGGTGACTGACTCTATCTGTGACTGTCTCCCGTTGACTGACTCTATCGGTCACTGACTCTACCGGTGAATGACTCTCCCGTTGACTGACACTCCCGGTGACTGACACTCCAGGTGACTGACGCTATCTGTGACACTCTCCCGAAGACTTGCTCTACAGGAGACTGACTGTCCAGGTGACTGATTCTCCAGGTGACTGACACTATCTGTGACTGACTCGCCCGTTGACTGACTCCATCGGTGACTGACTCTCCCATTGACAGGCTCCATCTGTGACACTCTCCCGGAGACTGACTCTCCCATTGACTGGCTCCATCGGTGACTGACTCTCCCGGTGACTGACTCTCCCGGTGACTGACTCTATCAAGCAAAAAATCGTGAATGTTGAGGCATGCAGTTTGTCAAAATGCTTAATTCGCAGAGAAAGTCACTTAGATGCAATTAAAGACTGTTTAGCAAAAAATCGTGAATGTTGAGGCATGCACGCCGTGAAAATGACTTTTATGCCATAAAAGACTGTTCAGCAAAACATAGTGATTTTCGATGCAAGCAGTTTGTCAAAATGCTGAATTCTCCGAAAAAATGACTTTTATGTCAGAAATGTCGTTTTGGGAAAAAAAAATAATTTTGATGCAAGCAGGTTGTCAAAATGCATAATGCGCCGAGATAATCACTTAAATGCCAATAAAGACAGATTAGCAAAAAATAGTGGATTTTGATGCAGCAGTTTGTCAAAATTCTTTATTCGCCGAGAAAATCACTTCTA
>NC_052160.1:76997086-77184586 GCF_902713615.1 Scyliorhinus canicula | reverse complement strand
GTTTGTGTACAGATAAGTGGTTAGATCGATAGTTATATAGGCAGATCAGTCTATCGTTACATCCTTAGATAGATAGAAAGATAGATAGATACATACATAGATAGATAGATAGATAGATAGATAGATAGATAGATAGACAGACAGATAGATAGATAGATAGATAGATAGATAGATAGATAGATAGATAGATTGAGAGAAAGATAGATATATAAATGGATAGATACATAGAAAGACAAATAGATTAATAGATAGATATAACTATAGCTATATAGGTAGATAGATATATAGATAGATAGATGGATAGATAGATAGATAGAGAGATAGATAGATAGATAGATAGATAGATAGATAGATAGATAGATAGATAGATAGATAGATAGATAGATAGATAGATAGATGGATAGATAGACAGACAGATCGGTAGAATGATAGGTAGATAGACAGAAAGATAGATAGATGGATAGACAGATAGATCGATCGATAGATAAATAGATTGATAGATAGATAGATTGATAGATAGATAGGTCGATAGATAGATAGAAAGACTAACAGACAGATAGATAGATAGATAGATAGATATGCAGATAGATATATCGATCGAACGATCGTGAGATAGATTGATTCATTGAAAGAAAGATCGATATATAGCTGAATAGATACATAGATGAACAAATTGATTAATAGATATATAGATCGATATCAATATAGCTATAAAGATAGATCGATACATACAGAGATAGATATACAGATATATATATATATATATATAGATAGATAGATAGACAGACAGACAGACAGACAGACAGATAGATTCGTTTGTGTACAGATAGGTAGTTAGATAGATAGTTATATAGGCTGATCAGTGTATCGTTACATTCATAGATAGATAGATAGATAGATGGATGGATGGATGGACGGACGGACGGACGGACGGATGGGTAGAATGATAGGTAGATAGACAGAAATATAGATAGATGGATAGACAGATATATCGATCGATAGAGAAATAGATTGATAGGTAGATAGAATGATAGATAGATAGGTCGATAGATAGATAGAAAGACAGACAGACAGATAGATAGATAGATAGATATGCAGATAGATATATAGATCGAACGATCGTGAGATAGATTGATATATTGAACGAAAGATAGATATATAGCTGAATAGATACATTGATAGACAAATAGATTAATAGATAGATTGATCGATATAAATATATCTATATATATAGATCGATACATACATAGATAGATATACAGATATATATATAGATAGATAGATAGATAGATAGATAGATAGATAGATAGATAGATAGACAGACAGACAGACAGACAGATAGATTCGTTTGTGTACAGATAGGTAGTTAGATAGATAGTTATATAGGCTGATCAGTCTATCGTTACATTCATAGATAGATAGATTCATAGATAGATAGATAGATAGATAGATAGATAGATAGATAGATAGATAGATAGATAGATAGATAGATAGATAGATAGATAGATAGATAGATAGATAGATAGATAGGTAGGTAGGTAGGTAGGTAGATAGATAGATAGATAGATAGATAGATAGATAGATAGATAGATAGATAGATAGATAGATAGATAGATTGAGAGAAATATAGATATATAGATGGATAGATACATAGATATACAAATAGATTCATAGATAGATATAAATGTAGCGATATAGGTAGATAGATACATAGATAGATAGATAGATAGAATGATATGTAGATAGGTCGATAGATAGACAGAACGACAGACAGACAAATAGATAGACAGATAGATTGATAGATATGCAGATCTATCTATCTATCTATCTATCTATCTATCTATCTATCTATCTATCTATCTATCTATCTATCTATCTATCTATCTATCTACCTATCTATCTGTCTGTCTATCTGTCTATCTATCTTTCTATGTATCTATTGATCTTTCCATCCGTTTATGAATCTAACGATCTGCTGATCTGCCTATATAACTATCTATCAACTATCTATCTGTACACACAGGTATCTATGTTACTGTCGATCTGTCTATCTATCTATCTTTTTATCTATATATATCTCTATCATCCTATCTCTCTGTCTATATTTATATCTTTCGACCTAACTATCTATCAATCTATATATATATCAATCTATTGATCTATCGATCGATCTATCTGTCTACCCTTCTACCTATCTATCTATCTGTCTATCTACCCATCAATCTACCGATCTGTGCATCCATCTATCTATCTATCTATATAGCTATATTTATATCGATCTATCTATCTGTGAATCTATTTGTCTATCTGTGTATCTATCCACCTATTTATCTAAATTTCGATCAACCTATCTATCGATCTAAATTCGACGTGAAAATCACTTTTATGCCATTAAAGACCGTTTGGGAAAAAATAGTGAATTTTGACGCAATGATGCAACAGGTTGTCAAAATGCTTACTTCGCCGTGAAAATCACTTTTATGTCATAAAAGACTGTTTGGGAAAAAATACTGCATTTTGATGCTAGCAGTTTGTCAAAATGCTTAATTCGCCGAGAAAATCACTTTAATGCCAAACAAGACTGTTTAGCAAAACATAGTGAATTTTGATGCAAGCAGGTTGTCAAAATGCATTTTCTCTGCGAATGTAGCATTTAAACAAACTGCTTGCATCAAAATTCACTATGTTTTGCTAAACAGTCTTTTATTGCACAAAAGTGATTTTCTCGGCGAATTAAGCATTTTGACAAACTGCTTTAATCAAATTCTATTTTTTGCCAAACATTCTTTTTTGGGTGGAATATGATTTTCTAGGCGAATTAAGCATTTTGAGTAATTTGCCATTGCTTTTCAGAGCGTCTTGCATCAAAATTAACTATTTTTGCCAATCATTCATTTTCTATATTAAGTGATTGTCTCGGTGAATTAAGCATTTTGAGTAATTTGCAGTTAGGTTTCAGAGCGTCTTGCATCAAAATTAACTATTTTTTGTCAAACATTCACTTTGGATAAAAAGTGATTTGCTCGACTAGTTAAGGATTGTGAGTAATTTGGCGTTTGGTTTCAGAGCGTCTCGCATCAAAATGAACTGTTTTTTGCCAAACATTCATTTTGGATAAAAAGTGATTTTCTCGTCGAATTAAGCAGTTTGAATAATTCTCGGCATTTTGAGTAATTTGCCGTTTGGGTTCAGAGCGGCTTGCATCACAATTAACTATTTTTTGCCAAACATTCATTTTGGATAAAAAGTGATATTCTCGTCAAATTAAGCAGTTTGAATAATTTGCCGTTTGGTTTCAGAAAGGCTTGCAGAAAAATTTACTATTTTTTGCCAACCATTCATTTTGGAAAAAAAGTGATTTTTTCGGCAAGTAAAGCATTTTGAATTATTTGCCGTTTGGTTTCAGAGAGGCTTGCATAAAAATTAACTATTTTTTGCCAAACATTCATTTTGGGAATAAAGTGATTTTCTTGGCGAATTAAGCATTTTCAGTAATTTGCCGTTTGGTTTCATAGCGGCTTGCGTGAAAATTTACTATTTTTTGCCAACCATTGAGATTGGAAACAAAGTGATTTTCTCGGCAAGTTAAGCATTTTGCGTGATTTTTCATTAGGTTTCAGAGCGGCTTTGCATGGAAATTTACTATTATTTGCCAACCATTCATTTTGGGAAAAAAGTTAGTTTCTCGGCGAATTAAGCATTTTGAGTGATTTGCCGTTTGGTTTCAAAGAGGCTTGCATAAAAAATTACTATTTTTTGCTAACCATTCATTTTGGAAAACAAAGTGATTTTCTCGGCAATTTAAGCATTTTGCGTGATTTGCCGTTTGGTTTCTGTTGCTCTTTCCGGGTGAGTGCGTTTTACACTCAATTTGGCTCTGTTTTATTCCTTAGCTCTAGAGTCACAGGTATCGTTATGATACCGCCACAAGATTCAAGTTCAACCTCAGACCAATAACTCAATTCACCAGTTAGTAAGTTCGAAAAAGACAAGTTTATTATAATAGTTATTTACTACTTATGCATATAACACTAAAAGACTAGGCTCTTCCTACCACTAACAGGCCAATACTTATCTGGAATAAGTGAACTGCCGGATCAGGGAACAATGGCCTCTTGCTTTGTCCTGGATCCGCAGGCTTCCAGTTGGTGTGGACTAAAGGGGTCAGGAGTGTCTGCTCTCGTAGCATGCGTTGTATGGCACTTACTTGATGGCGGCTGCTGACCAGACCTCTCCTTCTCAATGTCTTCTGCTGCAAAGGTGTTCTGCTGGGAGGGCCGGCTGGTCAAGAAGAAAGAATGCTGTCTGGATTCTTTAGCAGCTAGAATACAGGGGATTCTGCAAACTCCTTGTTTCTTTGCCAATGACCATTTTTCCATGTAACCTTTGCGTTTTTCCATTTTGTGTTAGGAAGTGGCCATCCCAGGTGGCTACACTCCCTCCTTGTGATCCTAATGAGAAAGCGTGAAGGATCACCTAAGTACGGTGTCTTCGTACTATGCAGAAAATTTTTATCCACAATCTCTATTTGGCGCTATGTCATAGGGGACATGCATTACTCGGGAACCTCTAACTATCCTTGATAAACTATACTCACTCAAACATTTTAAAACATTCTAACTTCCTAACCTTACAAACAATAGCAGTATTACATTCCATTTCTCTGGCTCAGCAGTCGACCTGAGAGTGTTACAATCAATTGAAAATTTCCTTTATTTACAAGACAACAAACGCAAAAATAAATGCTTTATCACACATCAAGGGGTTAGGGGGACTGGTGAAATCCAAAAATAGGGGATTGCATTCTATATACTGTCGAGGCGTGAGAGCAGTGGGCTCTCCTTCACCATTTCCTGATCCGAAGGGTCTGAACTATGATGCAGACAATCGCTAGTGCCAAAAGCGATTCTCCGACATATGACAAGGTACACCAAGTTAGAAATCTGGTACACCAGTACTGTTGCCGTCTACTGGGCTTGGACAACTGCGGCTGTTAACTGAGCCGATCTTATATTTTCCACTAATTGCTTTACTGCTGTCTTGTGTGTGAGGGCCGTCACTTCTGGGCTGGTCATGTCAAGCCCTGAAAGGAATTCAGAACCTTTCATGGGGCGTCCGGTCATGAGTGTGTGTGGGGTGAAACCTGTTGAAACCGAAACAGTATTCCTTAAAAACATAAGTGCGAATGGGAGCACCAAATCCCAAGTGGTATTGTTTTCCTGGACCATCTTTCTAAGGGTCGATTTTAGATTCCGATTCATGCATTCCACTATACCGCTGGACTGGGGGTGGTACGCAATGTGGAAATTTTGTTTAATGCCAAATATGGTCAGGACATTCTTCATGACCCGTCCTGTAAAATGAGATCCCTGGTCCGACTCAATACTTCTGGGGAGTCCCCATCTCGTAAAGATGTGGTGTGTCAGGATCTTTGCAGTTGTTTTGGCTGTGTTAGTTCGAGATGGGAATGCCTCTACCCATTTCATAAATGTATCAATGACCACCAAAACGTATTTATAGCCATTCCTGCAAGGGGGCAATGGATCTATAAAATCGATCTGGAGGTTTGTCCAGGGGCCATTAACAGGGGCGAATGTGGCACAGTTGTGCCTTCCTCGAATACCTCTCTGGGTTATTCTGTGCACAAATCAAACAATTTTCGATGTACATCCTCTCTCAAATCTGGCCACCAACAGAGCTGTCTCAGGTGGGCTGTGGTGGGGTCTATCCCTTGATGTCCATGACTGTCATGGAATAAGGCAATCATTTGATTCCTGTCTTTCTCAGGAACCACATATAGTTTATCTTTGATGACCACACCATCATGTGTGGTCAGAGCGTATTTAAACTTGTCATACGGGGCCAAAAACTTTCCTCTACTAATCTCCCTGAGATTAATGTCCTGTTTTTGTGCCTGTACTAGGTCCTCAATGTTTGTCTGTGAGACCTGAACTGAACTCACAGGGGCGCTAGTTGGGGGTGTCCAAAAATGTCCGTGCCTGGAACCTGCTTTTGCCAGTGCATCGGCTTTCACATTTCCAGGGGGGGATGACCGATGGTGACTCCTTACTTTAATTATTCCGTAAATCCTATCCTTTGCCTTTTCTAGGATATGGCAGAGCAATGGGGCTGATGGAAGGGGCTTTCCATCTGTGGAAACAAAACCTCTTGTCTTCCACAGGGGTAGAAAATCCGTCAAACTGTTGCAGACATATAGACTATCAGAATATATATCTGCTGGGCTGGGGAACGAATCTGGGTGGTCCACTATGTAAGCTATGGCCGTGAGCTCTGCTGCCTACGTGCCTAAGTGACAGGGTAACTTGAAAGGTATCTCTTCTAATGCACATCCCTGCGCATCCTCTACATTGATGCCGCATCCTGTAATGCGCTCACCATTTAAAACAGTGGATGAACCATCCACATAAATCTTCAAGGGGGCACACGTGTCTGTGTGCTGGGGGCTTTGAGTTCAACTTCCTATATTCCTGGGGGGCATCTTTGAAATGAAGGGTCCTGTGTTGTGGAGGGGGTCTACTATCTCGCAATCATGGGGTTGTCCTGGGTATTGAGGTTGTCTGCTAAAAAGGTGTGTGTCTTAGTCCATTTAACTGTGATGTCCCATCCTTGTAAAAGTAGTGTCCACCTAGCTGCTCTAATCTGGCTAACCGTCCTTCAGTCATCCGTCCAATAGAAGCTGTGTGGGGGTGTATTCGGTCAGAATCGTTATGGGGTTTAGTCCGGTAATGTACGAAAAGTACTGTACTGCCCAGAATACTGCGAGTAGGTGCCTTTCGCAGGCTGAAAATCCTTGCTCTACTGGGTCTAAAAGTCGGGAGGCATAAGCCACTGCCCGTAGCTGCTCGTGCCGTTCCTGAAGGAGCACGGCCAAGAGGGTCAGATCTGTGCTTGCTACCTCAATTGCATAGGGGGAAAGCGGGTCTGGAACTTGTAGTGCAGGGGCTGCGCTAAGGGCTTTCTTTAAATCTTCCACAGCCCCCGTATGCTCCGGAAGCCATTCTCCTTTCTTAAGGAGGTCTGAAAGTGGGGCTGACTTGGTCGCAAAACCATCGATATGGTTCCGACAATACCCAATCAGTCCTAAAAATGACCGGAGGGCTGAAATATTTTGGGGAAGGGGCAATTTGACGATCGAGTCAATTCTTTTGAACTAGATCTCGCGTTTGCCGTACGTAATGATTGTACCCAAATACATCACTTTATTCTCCAATAGTTGGGCCTTTCTAGGGTTTACTTTACATCCAATTGACTGTAAGAGTTGTAGGAGTTCTGACAGAAGCGTGATATGCTCTGCCTTGGTGTCTGTCTGCAGTAATAGGTCGTCCACATACTGTACCAGACATTCGGGTCGGGACAATTTTGATAGTTCATTTGCCAGCTGTCGGTGGAAAATGGAGGGGGAGTTGTGGAATCCTTGTGGGAGGCATGTCCACGTGTACTGCTGGCCTTTAAAAGTGAATGCGAATTTGTACCTGCACGCCTTCGCCAATGGGATTGACCAAAAGCCGTTGCTAAAGTCCAAAACCATAAAATACCTGCTTGAGCATGGTCTCGGGACTTGTTGCTGCCATGGGGGCTACTGCTGGGGTAACTTTGTTGAGTTCCTGATAATCAATGGTCAGACGCCATGATCCGTCGGGCTTCCTCACTGTCCAAATAGAGGAATTATTAGTGGAGGCTACTGTCCTTAGTACGCCCTGCTCTAATAAGCTCTCTATTACCTTTCCAATTTCTCCCTCCGCTTCCAGGGGCAATCTATACTGTCTTTGTGGTCTCGGGTCAGGTCCTGTAATCTGAACTTGTCCAGTTATCCTGCCGCAATCGTGCCCGTGACTTCTGTGGGGGGCTATTCTGTCCCTCATTTACCCATGCGGGGTTTTGGTGCGCTCTTACTGATTGGATGTCTACCTCGGTTTGCGCCTCCTCGGGCTTCTTAAATGCTGTCTTATTGTGCACAGATTGCTCCCAAGCACGGGACACTCTTTTCAAGACCCATTTTTCATTATGGGCCTCTTCTGAGGTCGTAATTGGAGCAGACTTTCTGTCCTGCCTCTGTGGCATGGGAGATAATAGTGCGGGTCCATTTAACCATGTTATCTTGGGTCAAATGTGCGCGGTCTAATTCACCGAAAACTGCAGTGAAGTGAATCCACAGCCTTCCTGCAAATGCTGTGGGGTGCTCGGTCTTTTTCTGCCTACACTTGTTTAGTCCTTCAACTGGGTCTCCTCTGTTATACCCTATCGCATCCAAAATAGCTGTATGCATTTCTTCGATGGTGCCTCCCCCAACGTTCTGTGGGTTGGGGAGGGCTGCTACTACTGATGAGCCTAAACTCAAAACTGTGAGCTTAACCTGCTCTCGTGCATCAAGGCCGTACATGGTCGCCTGCTGTTTAACTCTTGCAAAGAATTGGTGGGGGTCTGAAGTGGGGAGGAACAGGGTGATTTTCTCACACGATTCCCTTAGTTCAGTCACGGTTAAGGGGGTGGTGTAAGTGATCTCGGGTACGCCGTCTGTGGTTGCTTTTCGTTGGGTGGTAACTGGGTTCATTGGTGCGGGTGCTATCTGATCTGTGGGGGGTTGGGGCACTTTCCTTTTCTGCTGCGTTTCTAGCGCACATGTTCCCTGAACATATCGCTGCACTGTCTCGCTTAACTCCTGCCAATCTATGTTAGCATGTACTAGATGCTGTGGTATGAAGAGACAAGAGTTCAGCTCATTTTTCACCAACAAAACTTTAATGGTTCAAACTCACTCTGCACAGAACTCGACAGATCATCACAAGCTCCAGAGTCCACCTGAAGCCCCTTTACATATCAGTGTCAATCATTGAACACTTAACATAAATGAGACAATTATTGATACAATGATACAACTAATTGCAATGTCTCTTAACCCATTACTTAACAGTCTCCCCTTCCTTGGAGAAAAAAAAACAATTAGTTAAAAACAAAATTTCAAGAAACTAAAATTTCAAGAAACTAAAACACACCTGATTCCCTTTTTTTTTAAGTAGAAGAAAAAAAAACATTCACAGAAACAGGCGCCCTTCATTCACGATATCTAAAAGTTTCTGTGAACTGGCCCCTCTTTTCGTTAAACAGTCTGACAGTTGATAGCTACTGTCAACCCATTTAATTTTTATTATTTCTCCTCTGTCCAACATCTGATTTAAACTTGCGATGTCTATCCATAACCTCTTTTCACTGACACTTTTTGTAGAGTGCACATTTTCCCACAGAGATTTATTGTCAATGTGACAGTCAATAGGTATATTACCTGAATTCCAAAATTTCTGTCAATATCTTACTTATATAAAAGGCCATATCCACCGCTTCCACTAAGCTTAAAGTCTCAGCAGCCAAAGTGCTTTTGACCACTCTCCTTATTTTCTTTGTTTCCCACACAAGAGGGCAACATTTACCATTGTTGCCCAAAAGAAAAATTATAAAACCTCCTGCGCTTGAAACTCCATCACATAAATTTGCATAGGACGCATCACTATAAACTATGAGTTTCAAATGCCTAGGATCACCTAAAACAGGGAACTTCAAAACACACTCCTGCATTTTTAGTTTGGCCAACACTTTATTTGCTCTTATCCTGTTCGTAGTGTATCTTCCATATTCTGCCTTATAGCAGGCTGACATATTTGGGTCATCAGAGCCATTGGAATCGAATGTTTCCCCAAAATCCTTTTTAAAGCTGTTGTCATCTGTTCGAATAAGATATCGTTATCCATAAACTGAATTCCTGTCAAATCCAGGAGCCTATCCATGTTGCTCACTCTAGCACAGTCAAGTAATTTAAAGGCCAACACAGACTGTGGAAATTCCAGCCTGTGTTTCTGCAGCCTTTTATATAGTCTGCCAAATTCCATTACATAGTCTTCCATAGATAAATCTTCCATTTTCCGGAACTTATCAAAATCCGACCATGCTTCATACGCACTTAACAAGTCATCTTTCTTATAAATCTTGTCCATATAAAGTAATAAAGTCGCCAGACCTTCTTCTGAGTTTAACTCTTCCAACTCCACCTCAGAAAGCACTTTGTTTCGGATTTTACTGCCATTTTTACTCGGTAAAGAAAGAGCCAATGCCATACCTTGTTTTCTCTTTCCTAAAGCAGTCACCTTAGTCCACATAACTACTGCACTTCTCCATTGGTCGTATGATTCCCTTTCAGAAAATAGGGGAGGATAATCATAACCAGCCATCTTTGCCTGGGTTTAGCAATGTTTCCCTTTTTTCACTCCTTGGTTTGATCTGGAAAATTGTATCTTTCAAGCCTTCACATTTACATAGCAACTATCCTCTGCTACCATTGTTAGCATGTACTAGATGCTGTGGTATGAAGAGACAAGAGTTCAGCTCATTTTTCACCAACACACCTTTAATGGTTCAAACGCACTCTGCACAGAACTCTACAGATCATCACAAGCTCCAGAGTCCACCCGAAGCCCCTTTACATATCAGTGTCAATCATTGAACACTTAACATAATTGAGACAATCATTGAACACTTAACATAAATTAGGCAACTAATTGAAATGTCTCTTAACCCATTACTTAACAATCTGGTGCATCATCTTCCTCTAATTGCGTTCCAAAGGTTTCTTGGAAACCATTCTGCACAGAAAGCAGAGATTGCAGCTTCGCAATCTGTTTCCTACACTTAGCATGGTCCACTGTGCTTTGCCTTTGCTCAGTGGTGGCAGCATGGAGTGCCCTTAAAGCTGCCTTCAGGTCGCTACACTGCTTTTTCAGTGTCTTTACCTGCTTCTCTGATTCTTGTCTTATCAAGACTGCACGCTGCACATCCTGATAGGCTTTTTCGTATTGTACCTGTGAGCTGCTCAGATGGGCTAGACAAGACTGGTGTGCCCTCTTTCCACCCCTCTATCCTTATCTGCCAACTTTTGCCTTAATTCTAAATTCTCTCTCTCGATGTCCCTGACATCCACTTTGCTCATTCTATTTCTCTCCTCTAAATCTGCTCGGAGCATCCTGATGACCTCCTCTGTGTCTTGCAATTGTGCCAAGCAGGACACAATTGCCATCGGCTTACGTGCTTTACTCAAACCTTTCTTATGAATTTTAGACACGTTCTCCCACCAAGTATTCCCTATACTCCCGGGACCTGTCTCCTCATTCGAACAAAACTCACTCCAAAACCCACATCCTTTCCCTTTGAGGTACTTCCTGAGTTCCAGCTCCCAAACGGGACACTGACCTACTCTACTGCTGCTGGTCGCTGTGACCATGAACTGCTCTGGGTTGATGAGGCGTTCCATTGCCTGCATGGCCATCTCTTCTAAATTTGGAACGAGGGATAATAAGGCAGTGCTATAAAATACGGGTACGGTTTTCGCTATTTCCCGAATTATAAACTCCCGACAGTTTGTCGCAACAAAAATCTCTCGGTTTTACCTTATAGTTACTGACAGTTCCCTGTCAGTTACGCATGCAAAAACACACTTCCGAATTATGAGGATTGATTTGAACTACTTGAACACTTGTGATTTTTCCTTTTCCCAATTGGATTTCTGATTCAAATTGTTGGGTTCTCTCGGAGTGGGGGGGGCACTTCTAGTCGAGTCCTGTCAGACTTCACCACTAAATGTTGCTCGTTCTGGGTGAGTGTGCTTTACACTCAATTTGGCTCTGTTTTATTCCTTAGCTCTAGAGTCGCCAGGTATCGTTATGATACCGCCACAAGATTCAAGTTCAAGTTCAGACCAATAACCCAATACACCAGTTAGTAAGTTCAAACAAGACACATTTATTATAATAGTTATTTACTACTTATGCATATAACACTAAAAGACTAGGCTATTCCTACCACTAACATGCCAATACTTATCTGGAATAAGGGAGCTGCCAGATTAGGGAACAATGGCCTCTTGCTTTGTCCTGGATCTGCAGGCTTCCAGTTGGTGTGGACTAAAGGGGTCAGGAGTGTCTACTCTCGTAGCGTGCGTTGTATGACATTTACTTGATGGCGGCTGCTGACCAGGCCTCTCCTTCTCAATGTCTTCTGCTGCAAAGGTGTTCTGCTGGGAGGGCCGGCTGGTCAAGAAGAAAGAATCAGTCCTGGGACCTGACTTTTATAGGTCCTAGGGGCTTCACGTCCTTCTGAGCGGACCCTATCTAAACCTGCAATCGATTGGGTCTCTTCCCAATCGATTGATTTGAATTTCCCCAATAACGGGGCTGTTCCTCGATCACCGGGCGTTTCCTTCCATCTTATTGGTGTCCTTTGTCTCAGACTCCACTGGCGCCGGGATGTCTGACCTTCTATAGAATGTAGCGATTGCAGTTAACTGTTGTGTCCATTGTGCCTGGGAATCACTGTGAATCACTGACTTAATATGCGTAGCTCGTTTGTTACAATTCTGTCTGGATTCTTTAGCAGCTAGAATACAGGGGATTCTGCAAACTGCTTGTTTCTTTACCAATGTCCATCTTTCCCTGTAACCTTTACATTCTTCCATTTTGTGTGAGGAAGTGGCCAACCCAGGTGGCTACATTTCAGAGCGGCTTGCATGAAAATTTACTATTTTTTGCCAACCATTCATTTTGTAAAGAAAAGTGATTTTCGCGGCGAATTAAGCATTTTGCGTAATTTGGCGTTTGGTTTCAGAGACTCTTGCATAAAACTTTACTATTTTTAGCCAACTATTCATTTTGGAAAAAAAGTGATTTTCTTGGCGTATTTTGAGTGATTTGCCGTTTGGTTTCAGAAAGGCTTGCATGAAAATTTACTATTTTTTGGCAACCATTCATTTTGGAAAAAAATTGATTGTCTCGGCAAGTTAAGCATTTTGAGTACCTTGGCATTTTGTTTCAGAGCAGCTTGCATCAAAATTAATTATTTTTTGCCAAGCGTTTTGAGTACCTTGGCATTTTGTTTCAGAGCGGCTTGCATCAAAATTAACTATTTTTTGCCAAACATTCTTTTTGGGGAAAAAGCGATTATCTCGGCGAATTAAGCATTTTGAGTAATTTGAAATGAAATGAAAATCGCTTATTGTCACGAGTAGGCTTCAAATGAAGTTACTGTGAAAAGCCCCTAGTCGCCACATTCCGGCGCCTGTTCGGGGAGGCTGTTACGGGAATCGAACCGTGCTGCTGGCTTGCCTTGGTCTGCTTTCAAAGCCAGCGATTAGCCCTGTGAGCTAAACAGCCCCTTGCCGTTGGGTTTCAGAAAAGCTTGCATGAAAATTTACTATTTTTTGCCAAACATTCTTTTTGGGAAAAAAGGGATTTTCTTGACGAGTTAAGCATTGTGAGTACCTTGGCATTTTGTTTCAGAGCGTCTTGCATCAAAATTAACTATTTTTTGCCAAACATTCTTTTTGGGAAAAAAGTGATTTTCTCGGCGATTTAAGCATTTTCGGTAGTTTGCTGTTGATGTTCAGAGCGCCTTGCATCAAAATTAATTATTTTTTGCCAAACATTCATTTTGGAAAGAAAATGATTATCTCGGCGAATTAAGCATTTTGAGTAATTTGCCGTTTGGTTTCAGAAAGGCTTGCATGAAAATTTACTATTTTTTGCCAACCATTCATTTTGGGAAAAAAGTGATTTTCTCGGCAATTTAAGCATGTTCAGTAATTTGCCGTTTGGTTTCAAAGCGTACTGCATCAAAATTAACTTTTTTTTGCCAAACATTCTTTTTGGGAAAAAAGTGATTTTCTCGGCGATTTAAGCATTTTGAATTGCTTCTCGTTGCTTTTCGGACAAGTGTGAGGAAATGCATTTTGGAGAGTCCAATGCAAGTAAATGGTAGAACTCTTGCAAGTATTGACAGGCACAGAGATCTGGGCGTGCATGTCCACCAATCACTAAAAGTGGCAACGCATGTGGATAAGGTGGTCAAGAATGCATTCGGTAGGCTGGCCTTCACACCAAACATGTTGCTTTTACACCTTTCCAAAATCTGCCTACATATCTACTCCTCTATCTTCCGGTGGCTGTTGGGAGGCTTGCAGTAAACTCTCTTCCTATTCCTGAGCTCTATCCTATTGCCTCGCTGCATAATCCCTCCGAGGTGTCCACCCTCAGCCCAGCTGTGATATTCTCCTTAACCAGTAATGCAACTCCCCCACCCCTTCTACATCCCTCTCTATTTCACCTAAATCATTTAAATCCTGGAACGTTTAGCTGCCAATCCTGTCCCTCCTTCAACCAAGTCTCTGTAATAGGAACACCATCATTGTTCCAAGCTCTAAGGACAGCATAGTGGTTAGCACTGCTGCCTCACGGCGTAAAGGTCCCAGGTTTGATCCCGCTCTGGGACACTGTCCGTGTGGAGTTTGTATATTCTCCCCATGTTTGAATGGGTTTCACCCCCATCACCCAAAAATGTGCAGGGGAGGTGGATTGGCCACACTAAATTGCCCCTTAATTGGGGTGCTCTAAATTTTTCCAAGCTCTGAAAATAGAATCCCTACAGTGCAGAAGGAGGCCATTCGGCCCATCGAATCCACACAGACTCCTGGAAAGAGCACCCCACTTAAGCCCACACCATAACCCAGTAACCCCACTTAACCTTTTGGGCATGAAGGGGCAATTTAGTAGGCCAATCCACCTAACCTGCACACCTTTGGACTGTAGGAGGAAACCCACGCAGACACGGGGAGAAAGTGAAAACTCCACATGGTCACAGTCACCCGATGCTGGAATTGAACCCACGATCCCGGAGCTGTGAGGCACTGACCCCACACTTCAGAAAAAAATCTGACAAGGTGCACAAAAGATTCATAAGTGTGGTCCCAGGGATGAGAAATTTCAATTACTAACTTTTACAGGTGCACCATAGAAAGCATTCTATCTGGCTGCATCACAGCTTGGTATGGCAACTGCTTGGCCCAAGACTGCAAGAAACTTCAGAGAGTCGTGAACACAACCCAGTCCAACACACAAACCCGCCTCCCATCTATTAATTCCATCTGCACCTCCCGCTGCCTCGGGAAAGTGGGTAACATAATCAAAGACCCCTCCCACCCAGCTCACTCACTCTTCCAACTTCTTCCATTGGGCAGGAGATACAAAAGTCGCAGAACATGCACAAACAGATTCAAAAACAGCTTTTTTCCTGCTGTTACCAAACTCCTAAACGACCCTCTTATGGACAGACCTGATAACACTAAATCCCTGTATTCTTCATCCGATGCGGTGTCTATGTATTTATATTGTGTACCTTTTGTTGCTCTGTTATGTATTTTCTTTTCTTTTCATGTATTAAATGATCTGATCGAGCTGCTCGCAGAAAAATACTTTTCACTGCATCTCGGTACAAGGGACAATAAACAAATCCAGTTTCACAGAAAGGTTGGAAAAGTTGATTTGTTTTCTTGAAGAAGGGAAGGTTGAGCAGAGAATTGATAGAGGTGTTCAAAAGCATGAGCGGTCTGGACAGAGTAGATTGGGAGAAACAGTTCCCATTGGTGGAAGGATCGAGAATAGAGGGTAGAAATTTACGACAATTGGCAAAAGAAGCAATGGTGACATGAGGAAACTTTCATTCATGCAACTACTGCAAGGATCTGAAGTGCACTGCCCAAGAGAATGGAGTGGATGATCCTCCTACCACTTTCATGGGCCATTTTATTTGTCTGTAAGAAGTTTATAACCTGTTTTAGGATTCAATTACTTATGGCTGCTTAACTTTGACCTTTTGGGGCAGCACGGTGGTGCAGTGATTAGCACTGCTTACTCACGGTGCCGAGGTCCCAGGTTCGATCCCAGCTCTGGGTCACTGTCCGTGTGGAGTTTGCACATTCTCCCCGTGTCTGCGTGGGTTTCACCGCCACAACACAAAGATGTGCAGGGTAGGTAGATTGGCCACGCTAAATTGCCCCTAAATTGGAAAAAAAATCAATTGGGTATTCTAAATTTATTTTTAAAAATCTTTGCCTTTTTGAAATAACCTTTTCAATTACCTTCTGTTCCTTTCCGTAAAAAAAAATGTTTCAACACATTATTGGTCTCTATTGATTCACATATATAACACCAATTAAACACTAAGCAAGTCACATAGTCCAATATTTTCATGTAGAAAATGTACTGTGTTTTGATGCCTCACCTGTGATAGTTGTGAAATGGGAAGGCGATGGCATTGTTACAAAAGGTGGGTTAATGTATTTTGCTTTCACTCCCTTTCTTGGAAAGGGGCTTGGTGCCACGCCAACAGGCACCGAAAGGCCTCCGCTGGCCGGCTTGAGTTAGAGCATGCACGGGAGTGCCTGTATGTGCTGGCATCATCCCCGTGCATGCGCAGAGAGATTTGCTGCCGCACCGGGAATTGCGGAGGACCACAGCTTCCGGTACGGAAGGATAGAGTGCCCCCACGGTACAGGCCCCGATCGCGGGCCAGGCCACTGTGGGGACACATCCCAGGCCAGATCGGGGGGATTGTAGCAGGATCCCCCTTTCTAACTCCACCCAACGGGCTTATATTGGGGCTTGACACCCCTTTGTCCAAGCCCCACCACTGCCCGGGTGATCCTCTCTCTCTTACCGGTGGACTCACAACCACCTTGCGCCTACTCCGCTTGAGCAGCGCCCCCGGGAGAGAGAAGAAAGGAAAGTCTCTGCCCACCTTTATCTGGCAGTCTTTCCTGAGTGGGTGGTTTCGAGGCGCCCAGGGTACCCCTCGGTCCTAGACACCGGAATTATGGTAAGGGATATTTACTATTGTGACTTGGTCAGAGATCGTGGGTGAGGAATTGAAAACTCAAAACGGACTCCAATTGAAAGCCAAATATAGGTATTTATTAAACGTTCAAGGTCAATATCACCAAATGCTAGAAAACACCACTAAATGCCTTATGCTTTACAAAACTATGACTATGGAAGGAATACTAAACGGGCACCACGTAAAAGCTTATTTTACACAATTTTAGCAGTGTCTTAAAACTATGATAGATGCATGCAATCCCCTTTCCCCAAAAGCCTCATCCACTATAGTAATCTTGGGAACTTCGCAAACTTCCAGAGGATACTCACAATCCAAGTTCAAACTTAAACTGCTCAGTGGGTCTCAGGCTGTGTGCTGGAACAAAATGAAAAACATTCATCAGAAGCACGATGATGGTGAGCAGCAGCGAAGAGCGCCCCCCCAAGAACCCCGGAACCCGCCTGCGCCGCCAGGTCCCGCCGGTAAGGGACCTACTCCAATCATTGTGCGTAGGTGTTTAATGTGGAAACATATATACAGATAAGTGCCCTAGCCCCTATCACGAAGCTGTGACCTGCACCCGAGCCAACTTAAGTGGTGTCTACCTTTGTGGTCTTACAGGCAATAAAGCCATGTCTATGGGTTGAGGGTCAATGGGTATGGGTCCTAGCAAGTGCAGGAGCAGGAGGTGGTGCGGATCATACCTTCCATCCAGGCCAACACTGCACAGGTGAAGTCCGCGATGGAGGCTTTGGGGGGTGAGGGCTTCGGTGATAGATTAGCATTTCCAAGGGGAAATCTGTGCAGGCAGTGGCTAAGGCCCAGGACAGGGTTGCCCTCTCACAACAGCCATATGTCATTGCAACAGCACTCCTGAATGTGGCCCAGTCACAGCAGGCCATGTCTGATATCGTCGGCGACATTGTCCAGCCACTGGCCGACATGACACAGACACATGATTAGATCATGGGCAGGGGGTGGTGAGATTGGTGGAGTAGGGTGAGGGGGTGGTGTGGGTGTTGTGGTAGTGTGGGGATCAGGGTAGTGTGAAGGTGATGTGTGGTTGAAGGTGGTGTGACTGTTCTTTCTGTTGCTAATTTTTGAATTTCTTCAACTTAGGGGAAGCTTTACAGCTGCACAGATCCTTCCAAAATCACAGAAGAAGACTGCAAGTGAGTAGAACCTGAGTTGGCTCTCCAGAAATTTTACTCTAGCTTCAATGTCTGACACTATTAATTTGAAATCAATTCAAGAGTCCTACGCGACACTGGAAACACCATCAGTTTTCCAAGCCACACACCATTCTGGCTTGGAATTAAATTGCTATTCCTTCACTGTCACTTCAACTAAATCCCAGGTCTCTCTTTCTAACAACATCTACAGTTTACATGCACTACAGTACTTCAAGACCACCACCACCTTCGCAACGGTAATTAGGGATGGGCGGTGTGAGGGTGGTGTTGGTGGGGATGTCATGGGAACCGCAACTCAGCGGGGTCTCACTTGCTCTCCCTTCGACTGCCTTTTCCTTGGGCTTACCAACCACGTCCAGGTTTGCTGCCTTAGAAGAAGTGTCCAAAGTCTCAGAAATGGAAATTCTACTGAACATTTTTTGTGCAATAATTTTGCAAAAGGATATGGTTTGAAACCATATTCGGTAGCTCAAGTGGATAACACTGTGGCTTCACAGCGCCAGGGTCCCATGTTTGATTCCCTGCTGGGTCACTGTCTGTGCTGAGTCTGCACGTTCTCCCCGTGTCTGCGTGGGTTTACTCTGGGTGCTCCAGTTTCCTCCCACAGTCCAAAGATGTGCAGGTTAGGTGGATTGGCCATGATAAATTGCTCTTAGTGACCATAAAGGTGAGGAGGGGTTATTGAGTTACGTACGGATAGGGTGGAAGTGAGGGCTTAAATGGGTCAGTGCAGACTCGATGGGCCAAATGGCCTCCTTCTGCACTGTATGTTCTGAAATCACTTTTGGTGTAAAATGAATATTTTGCACAGGAACATTGAAGAATAAAACCATGCAAAATGCATTTTTCGCAAAAAACATTGAAAACTAATCACTTTTGGAGGAAAATGCGCATTTTGTATGTATACGTGTCTAAATATGAAACTAACTGCTTGTTTTAACAGAATATAATTTATCAGTTCAATTATCAAAGATGTTGACTCAGCGAGTGATGCCATACTTGACCTTTATTCTTTAACATCAAGATAAAAGATGTACTTAATCAAATTCTGAACAGCTCTGCCGAAAGGTTCTCTCTGCCGTCATTCCTTCTCTTCCATCGTTGAACAACCTGTACAACGTTTCTGGACTCACTTGTTCCTGTTCAATGCTATCAATAGAACTACAATGAAGTGTTTAACTTTTATTTCATTGCTAATTGTAGTGACATGTCTGCCAATCCAGCTGAATGAGAAACGTCAGAAAATGAATAAACTCCTGTTGATTTCTTTTGATGGATTTCGTTGGGATTATGATCAGGATGTGGAGACGCCACATTTGGACTATTTAACAAGAAAGGGAGTGAAAGCAAAATACATTAACCCACCTTTTGTAACAATGACATCGCCTTCCCATTTCACAACTATCACAGGTGAGGCATCAAAACAAAGTACATTTTCAACATGAAAATATTGGACTATGTGACTTGCTTAGTGTTTAATTGGTGTTATATATGTGAATTAATAGAGACCAATAATGTGTTGAAACATTTTTTTTACTGGATGTTTGCGGAAAGGAACAGAAGGTAATTGAAAAGGTTATTTCAAAAAGGCAAAGATTTAAAAAAAAATTTAGAATACCCAATTGATTTTTTTTCCAATTTAGGGGCAATTTAGCGTGGCCAATCCACCTACCCTGCACACCTTTGTGTTGTGGGGGTGAAACCCACGCAGACACGGGGAGAATGTGCAAACTCCACACGGACAGTGACCCAGAGCCGGGATCGAACCTGGGACCTTTACGCCGTGAGGCAGCAATGCTAACCACTATGCTGTCCTTAGAGCTTGGAACAATGGCGTTGTTGCTATTACAGAGACTTGGTTGAAGGAGGGACAGGATTGGCAACTAAACGTTCCAGGATTTAAATGATTCAGGCAAAATAGAGAGGGATGTAAAAGGGGTGGGGGAGTTGCATTACTGGTTAAGGAGAATATCCCAGCTGGGCTGAGGGTGGACACCTCGGAGGGATTATGCAGCGAGGCAATAGGATAGAGCAGTGTTTTTCAAACTCGGGGGTGCGACCTGCGGGTGGGTCGCGAGCGGGTATCGGGAGGATTGCAGAGCACGCTGTTGGCGTGGTTTGTTTGACTCGGTGACGCTGCAGTGGGCCGTGTGAGGCGGGATTTGGAGTGGGGAAGCTGCCTGGGGAGCGGGGCAGCGGGGCCAGGGCTCCGGCTGCAGTTTATGGTGAGCGAAGCCTCGACGCTGAATTGTTTTGTATTTGTCCCGGGTACCGGGGGCGCCTCATCCCGGGGCCGCGCTGCTGAACGACAGGTGGCCCCGCAGCTCCCCCACCCCGCCCCAAACACACCGGCCTCTCGGCAGGGCTGCTCTCCCTCTCTGCCCAGATCAGCCGCCCGGCCCGGGTGGAATTAAGGAACCCCCCAAACTCCAGTGTGCCTCCCACCCCTAGTGTGTCCCCTCCCCCAGTGTGCCCCCTCTCGTCCCCCCATCCTGCCCTCTACCCCCCACCCCCATCCTGCCCTCTCCCCCCCCATCCCCAGTGTGCCGCCTCCCCCCATCCCCAGTGTGCCCTCTCCCCCATCCCCATCCTGCCCTCTCCCCCCCTTCCCCAGTGTGTACTCTCCCCACCCAGTGTGTGCGCTCCCCCCGGGGTGCCCATTCCGATGCTCGGCTCCCTCCCTCTCTCTGTGACTCCGACCCCTCCCACCGGAAAAAAAAATGGATTTTTAAAAAACGGTCGCAGCTTTTTGTTTTACAAGTTCGGGGGGGGGGGGGGGGGTTATTCATTTTATTCATTTATTTTATTCATTTAATGTTAATTTCTTTAATTCATTTTACTAATTTTTCTTTACAAGTTCCGGGGTTTTTTATTCATTTAGTTTATTCATTTAACTTTTATATTTTTCATTTATTTTATTCATTTATTTTTTACAAGTTCTGGGGTGGCGGGGAGCGGGGGGGGGGGGGGGGGTTATTTGATCAAATTTTACAGGAAAAAAATGCAGAATTTTGGACAGATGGAGACACCATACTTTCCGACACCAGAAGAACATAGAACATAGAACAGTACAGCACAGAACAGGCCCTTCGGCCCTCGATGTTGTGCCGAGCAATGATCACCCTACTCAAACCCACGTATCCACCCTATACCCGTAACCCAACAACCCCCCCCTCCCAACCTTACTTTTTTTTAGGACACTACAGGCAATTTAGCATGGCCAATCCACCTAACCAGCACATCTTTGGACTGTGGGAGGAAACCGGAGCACCCGGAGGAAACCCACGCACACACGGGGAGGACGTGCAGACTCCGCACAGACAGTGACCCAGCCGGGAACCAAACCTGGGACCCTGGCGCTGTGAAGCATTTATGCTAACCACCATGCTACCGTGCTGCCGTAGGTTGGTTGAAAGACTTCACTTTCAACCAACAAGTTCCATTGGAGGAGCATGTACGAGGGCCAAAGGGATACAAACCATTTCCTCCATTTTTATCAGCAGCAAACAAGGTAAGAGAAAATGGTGGGTCGCTCAGGTCGGCCGGCGTGGGTCGGGAAGGTCGGCCGGTTGGTAAAAATTGGTCCCCGGAAAAAAAATTTGAAGAACACTGGGATAGAGCTCAGGAATAAGAAGGGACCAGCCAGCGAGAGACAGAGGTGCAGATATGTTGGCAGATTTTGGAAATATGTAAAAGCAACAGGTTTGTTGTGGTGGGTGATTTTATATATTCACAGGGACTCACAAGAGCATTCTGGAGGGTTTCTTGAAACAATATGTAAATAGTCCAACTAGGAAAGGAGCCGTACTGGACCTGGTATTGGTGAATGAGTCCCGAGACGTGGTCAAAGTTTCAGTATGGGACCATTTTGGCAACAGTGACCATAATTCAGCAAGTTTTACGGTACTGTTGGATAAAGATAAGAGGAGTCCTCAGATGCAGAACCTGAAGAATCTGGATTCGGGGCAGATGTTTGAGCTGAAATCAACATCTGACATGTGGGGGTCTTTCAAACATCAGTTGATTAGAATTCAGGACTGGCATTTTCCTGTGAGGTGAAGGATAAGTATGGCAAGTTGCGGGAATCTTGGATAATGAAGGATGTTGTGAGTTTAGTCAAAAAAGAAAAATAAAGTAATTCTAAGGTCTAGAAGACTGAAAACAGACAAAGTCCTTGAAGAATATAAAAAAAGTAGGAACCATCTTAAGCAAAGAGTCAGGAGGGCTAAGAGGGGTCATGAAAGGTCCTTGGCAAACAGAATGAAGGAAAATACCAAGTAATTTATACATGTGTAATGAGCAAGAAGGTAATAATAATAATATTGATAATATTTATTATTGTCACAAGTAGGCTTACATTAACACTGCAATGAAGTTACTGTGAAAATATCCGAGTTGCCACACTCCGGCGCCTGTTTGGGTACACAGAGGGAGAATTCAGAATGTCCAATTCACCTAATAAGCACGTCTTTCAGGACTTATGGGAGGAAACACATACAGATGCGGGAAGAACGTGCAGACTCTGCAACGACATTGACCAAAGCGGGAATCAAATCGGTGACCCTGGAGCTGTGAAGCAACAGTGCTAGCCACTGTGCTACTGTGCCACTATAGCCAGGGAAAGGGTTGGCCCACTCAAGCGCAGAGTTGGGGGAATCTATGAGTGGGGCAAGAGTAATTGGATGAGGTACTAAATGAGTACTTTGCACAGTATGTGAATGAGAAGGATTTGGTGGATGATGAGTCTAGGGAAGGGTGTGTAGATATTCTGGGTCATCTCAATATCAAAAAGGAGGAGATGTTGGGTGTCTCAAAAAGAATTAAGGTAGCTAAGTCCATAGGGCCTGATGGGATCTACTCTAGAATACCGAGGGAGGCAAGGGAGAAAATTGCTGGAGCCTTGACAAAAACCTTTGTATCTTCATCAGCTACAAGTGAGGTCCCAAGGACTAAGTAGGAGCCAATGTTGTTCCTTTGTTTAAGAAGGGTAGAAGGGATAATCCAGGAAACTACAGGCTGGTGAGCCTTATGTCAGTGCTAGGGAAATCATTGGAGAAGATTCTTCGGGACAGGTTTTACTCACATTTGGAAACAAATTGACTTATTAGCGAGAGGCAGCATTGTTTTGTGAAGAGGAGGCCGTGTCTCACTAACTTGATCATGTTTTCTGATGAAGTGACTCAGATGATTGATGAAGAAATGGCAGTGCATGTTGTCTACATGGACTTCAGTAAAGCCTTTGATAAAGTCCTTCATGGCAGACTGGTACAAAAGGCGAAGTCACACAGGATCAGAGATGAACTGACAAGATGGATATAGAACAGGAGAAAATGCTGGAAAATCTCAGCAGGTCTGGCAGCATCTGTAAGGAGAGAAAAGAGCTAACATTTCAAGTCCAGATGACCCTTTGTCTACATTTCGGACCCACAAAGTAGCATGTACGGGATCATCAAGCTCCCGAAAGAGTTTGGTGCGTTCTCGGGCTACAAACGCAATATGAGCAAAAGCGAGATATTTCCGTTACACCCACAAGGAGAGGGGAGGGGGGCAGCACTAATGGGACTGCCGTATAAACAAGCCCGACACAAATTCCGCTACCTGGGGATCCAAATAGCCGATGACTGGAAAGGGGTCCACAAATGGAACCTCACCAGTCTGACAGAGGAAGTCAAAGGTCCAGACGATCAAAATGAACATACTGCCCAGATACCTCTGCCTATATAGATCTAGTAAGAAGTCTTACAACACCAGGTTAAAGTTCAACAGGTTTGTTTCAAACCTGAGCTTTCGGAGCACTGCTCCTTCCTCAGGTGACTGGAGAGGTATGTGTGGTGATCGTAGATTTACTAGATACAAAACAACTGAGCAAACACCAGAGGGAGAGCTATGAATACACCGGGACAGGATGTACAATTTTCTTTAATGATGTACAGAAAATATGTAAAGAGAAAAAGGGGGATGTGGTGATCACAAGTTAACTAGATGCAATACAACTGAGCAAACACTAGAGGGGGCACGGGAGAGCCATATAAATAGACGGGGACAGGAAGTGAGGACACTTCACAGAGGGCAGAACTTGGAGCAGGACACACGCCAGCTAGGAACACTGAAGGTAGCCATAGGTAACAGCACTGAAGAGAGAACGAACTCACAATAAAGCATCTTCTCCACATTTGAGACTACGAGCTTTATTAAGACACGAGTAACAACACATGGTACCCAGGAGTGGCTTCAGACGCTTACTACAGGACAACTCAGTGGCAGACACAGAAAGAACAAAATGGCATGGAAATCTCCTACTGGACATTCGACTTGGGAAGGCATCGCTGATGGGAGGAAGTGCCTTGGATTCACACTTCAGCTGGACACGACTGGAAATGTAAAAAGTGTCTGGGAAAGGTTTAAACAATGGTTTGGTTACGGTATCATAGCAAATGATGCAGCAGCAGCCTCAGACGAAATTAAAATAGCAATTCTCATCGAAGGACATGAAGCTACGAAAGTTTATAATGGATTTAAATACTCAAAAGGTGAAGACAGAAACAGCTTACAAACGGTACTAAACAAATTTGAAGAGTACTGTGAGAAATTTGAACAGCAAGGCATGCTCAGAGTCCAAACTGCACAGAGACTGAGTGATGCAAAACTTAAAAAATCACGAAAAGAACAAGAAATCGCGAATGAAAAGTACAGATCAAAAAGAAGAAATAACACGAATTTATCACAAAGCCAAAACGCTGAAACCCAGTCCAGATCGGGAAGAGAAGGTAACTTACAACTTTTAGAAATCCAGTCCAGATGGGACAGAAAAATCGCTGAAATCCGCGAAAAAATGGCGTCGGAGCACATTTTGCAGTCTCCGGTAAGCAAAGAACTACAAATTGCGTCTGCGCATGCGCCGGAACCGGAAGCCGCGCATGCGCAGTTTAAAAAATATCGCGGTGCCGATCGTTATGCGCATGCGCAAGCCGCGCATGCGCAGTCAAAAAAAGTTTTGGTCGCGGATCGTAATGCGCATGCGCAAGCCGCGCATGCGCAATGGAAACAAAACCGCACAGTGAAGGAGGAAGGCCGATTTGCGCATGCGCAATGCATTCCTGCGCGTGACGTCATGACGTCTGAGCATCCCGACCACGCCCACTTAAAAGGGAAATGCCCGAAAATTGCAAACAAGACACTTAAAGTGGTAAACACAAATTTTCTTGCCCCAGAACACAGAAAAACGCCTGAACTTAAACCAACAGTTAAAAACAACTTGCACAACACCCTGAAAAAAGCAGTCTGCACCACCCAAAGTGAAGAGAACAAAAAGAATTCCGAAACAACAAAAGAGGATTTGTTTTTCGAAGATTACCTCTCAGACATGGCTGAGTCAGTCGGATATGCTTATCACAGCATCAGCGACACGGTCGCAAAGCACAACACGAACCAACTCGTGGTAGATGAATCCAACCAAGATGATTTGGTTTTCAAAGAACACTACTCAGACATGTGGCTGAGTCAGTCGGATATGCTTATCACAGCATCAGCGACACGGTCGCAAAGTTCAACACGAATCAACTCGTGGTAGAAGAATCCAACCAGGATGATTTGGTTTTCGAAGACTACTACTCAGACACAGCTGAGTCAGTCGGATATGCTTATCACAGCATCAGCGACACGGTCGCAAAGTTCAACACAAATCAACTCGTTGTAGAAGAAGCCAACGAAGATGAAATGGGTTTCAAAGAATACTACTCAGACATGGAGGAATTATTTGGACATGCTGATCACAGCATCAGCGACACCGTTGCAAAGCTCAACACGACTCTACTCATGGTAGATGAATCCAACACCATGATGCCATGGCAGCTCGTCGATACATTGGATGACAGCAATACCCTAGACGATGACGACGCCACACAGAGAGCACAGGAAGACTCCACAGAGCGAGCGATGACAGGCTCCACAGTGCGAGTGATGAAAGACTCCAAAAGGGATGCAAGCAAACACTCCCTGGCGAACACCATGCATGAACAAGACCATGCAGGTAAACCCGCTGTATCTGAGCAACCGCAAGCAGACTATGAAAGTCTACCAAGCTCACAGGAACAGGAAGAAGACAACGTACATCTAACCACTGACACCATGCATGCACAAGACCATGAAGGTCAACCTGCCGTATCTGAGCAACCACAAGCAGACTATGAAAGTCTAACAAGCTCACATGAACAAGAAGAAGACAATGCACCTCTACCCACTGCACGCGAAGACAGTGACAAGGTGATCACACTCGGCGTACAGGATCACAGCGAGACTGACAGTTCTCAGCTTGTCTGTACCGAAGCACAGAGCGAAAACAGTAACAAGGTGATCGCACTCGACGTACAGGATCACAGCGAGACTGACAGTTCTCAGCTTGTCTGTACAGAAGCACAGAGTCGGGCCACCCAACAGTCCAGAGAGACGATGCCGAAAGAAAACATGCAGATTTTGACTCCAGAAGAGGAGCACCTGGAGTCCAGAGAGACAACGCCGAAAGAAACCATGCAGATTCTGACTCCAGAAGAGGAGCACCTGGAGTCCAGAGAGACCAAGCCAAAAGAAAACATGCAGATTTTGACTCCAGAAGAGGAGCACCTGGAGTCCAGAGAGACAACGCCGAAAGAAACCATGCAGATTCTGACTCCAGAAGAGGAGCACCTGGAGTCCAGTGAGACAACATCAACAGAAATCATGAAGATTTCAACTCCAGAAGCGGAGCACCAAGAGTCCGGAGACACCACGTCAACTGAAATCATGCAGATTTGGACTCCAGAAGAGGAGCGCCAGAAGTCCACAGACATCACGTCAATTGTAATCATGGAGGTTTTGACTCCAGAAGAGGAGCGCCAAGAATCCAGAGACACCGCGTCAAATGAAATCGAGAAGAATTTGACTCCGGAAGAGGAGCACCAAGAAAGCAAAGATGAGGAATCCAATTCTCCACAAATGATTGAGGTCACCTGCACCGATGCAACATCAGATCATTCGCACCACTCCCGAGACGAAATGCTCAATGACTCAAATTATCCACTCGGGACACGAATAGAGTATAACAAGAAAAACAAAAGTCAAAAGAAGCACAGCAGAAACGAGAACGACAACAGAAAGAACAAAAGCAACCTGAAGCGCGACAAGACAAACAACAAAGTCAGGCACAAAGATAGCGACAACGACAGAGACAGAGACAACAAGAACGGCAACGAAAACAACAAAGTCAGGAACAAAGATAGCGACAACACCAAAGACAGAAACGACAAAAACAGCAACACGAACGGCAACGAAAACAACAAAGTCAGGAACAACGACAGTGCCAACACCAAAGACAGAAACGACAAAAACAGCAACAAGTACGGCAACGAAAACAACAAAAACAGGAACGACAGAAACAACAGCAATGAAACAACGACTTGTACACAATGGTACTACTCGGCACATGAAGGACAATGCCACAGCGCACTGCAAAACGATGACAAGACTACAAACATGTCATGGGATGACAACGAATCGCACAAACTCACGTCTGCTCCAGAACGAGCAAGCACACCAGCATCCAAGGCGGATGAGACAATAAATCAACACCACAAGCACAGAAAAAAGTCCATGCCAGTCAACATCAGTGAGGTGACCATGCAAACACCTCGGGATGATGCATTGGGTACTTAAAATAACAAGGAACACCAACAACATTCACAGCGGACTTGCAATATCAATATCACCACGTCATCAACAACAAAAACAAAAAAAAAAGCTCTGAACAAATTCATCAAGTTTGGACTCATAAATGTTTTTATTAAGATTGGACATATAACTACATTGGCTTTGTACAATATGCAATAGCACCATCACCTGTATAGATACGCATATCATAAGTAACTGTTTTCTATAATTTTCTTTAACGATGTACAGCAAATATGTAAAGAGAAAAAGGGGGATGTGGTGATCGTAGATTTACTAGATACAAAACAACTGAGCAAACACCAGAGGGAGAGCTATAAATACACCGGGACAGGATGTACAATTTTCTTTAACGATGTACAGAAAATATGTAAAGAGAAAAAGGGGGATGTGGTGATCACAAGTTAACTAGATGCAATACAACTGAGCAAACACTAGAGGGGGCACGGGAGAGCCATATAAATAGACGGGGACAGGAAGTGAGGACACTTCACAGAGGGCAGAACTTGGAGCAGGACACACGCCAGCTAGGAACACTGAAGGTAGCCATAGGTAACAGCACTGAAGAGAGAACGAACTCACAATAAAGCATCTTCTCCACATTTGAGACTACGAGCTTTATTAAGACACGAGTAACAACACAGTATGTTCCAGAAACATTTATATAGACAAAGTCAGAGATGCCAGACAATGCTTGGAATGCGAGCATTTGCGGGTTATCAAATCATTACAGATCCAGAGATCGGGGGTGATCCCAGGTTAAAGAGGTGTGAATTGTCTCAAGCCAGGACAGTTGGTAGGATTTTGCAAGTCCAGGCCAGATGGTGGGGGGTGAATGTAATGCGACATGAATCCAAGATCCCGGTTGAGGCCGCATTCATGCGTGCGGAACTTAGCTACAAGTTTTTGCTCAGCAATTCAGCGTTGTCGCGTGCCCTGAAGACCGCCTTGGAGAGCACTTACCCGGAGATCAGAGGCTGAATGCCCTTGACTGCTGAAGTGTTCCCCGACTGGAAGGGAACATTCCTACCTGGTGATTGTTGCATGATGCCCGTTCATTCGTTGTCGCAGTGTCTGCATGGTCTCGCCAATGTGCCACACTTCATCCTTTCCTGCAGCGTATGAGGTAGACTACATTGGTCGAGTCATAGATTATCATAGAATTTACAGTGCAGAAGGAGGCCACTCGGCCCATCGAGTCTGCACCGGCTCTTGGAAAGAACACCCTACCCGAGGTCAACACCTCCACCCTATCCCCATAACCCAGTAACCCCACCCAACACTAAGGGCAATTTTGGACACTCAGGGCAATTTATCATGGCCAATCCACCTAACCTGCACATCTTTGGACTGTGGGAGGAAACCGGATCACCCGGAGGAAACCCACGCACACACGGGGAGGATGTGCAGACTCCACACAGACAGTGACCCAAGCCGGAATCGAACCTGGGACCCTTGAGCTGTGAAGCAATTACGCTATCCACAATGCTACCGTGCTGCCCAGTCGCACGAGTATGTGCCGCGTACCTGGTGGGTGTTGTTTCCACGTGTAATGGTGGTATCCATGTCGATGATCTGGCATATCTTGCAGAGATTGCCCTTATCATCATTCTTAGATCTATCCTGATCTACATCCCCACGGCCGTTTTCAAAGTACTAGACAAATGAATCATCGTGTTCTTATGGGGGGGGGGGGGTCGGGGAAGAATGGTAGGATCCCAAAGAAGGTCCTACAAAAAACAAAATCCAGGGGGGGTCTAGCCCTCCCAAACATACAATTCTACCACTACAGCCGAGCGATCAAGGAGCCAGAAGCCGAGTGGGTGCGTGCGGAGGAGACCTCCTGCAAGGGGACATCCCTCCGGGCTCTCGCCATGGCGGCACTCCCATCCCCACCCAAAAAACACTCCAGCAGCCCAGTGGTGATAGCCACCCTCCAGTCCTGGAACCAACTATGGCAGCAGTTTGGCCTGATCAAAATGTCGTACAAAGTCCCCATCTGCTACAACTATAGGTTCTACACCAGCGCTGAATGACACCACCTTTAAAAAGTGGGGACAGGGGGGGGGGGCACTGACAGTCAGGGACCTATACAGCGATGGCAGGGTTGCGACACTGGACGAACTGATAGAGAAATTCTAGCTAGCCGGGGGAACGAGCAACTCAAAAACTTCCTACGAAAGAAGACAAGAACGTACCCACAACTGCCACGACAGACACTACTGGAAGAGTTACTGGATGCAAACATCCCAGATAAAGGAAACTGTAGCGACATGTATGAACAACTGGTAGAAAGGGTGGACACCGTACTGGACGCAACAAGAAAGAAATGGGAGGAAGACCTGGGGATTGAAATAGGGTGGAGACTGTGGAGCAAAGCACTGCAAAGGGTCAACTCGCCCTCTACGTGAGCAAGGCTTAGCCTGATGCAACTAAAAGTGGTACATAGAGCCCACTTAACAAGAACTCGAATGAATAGGTTCTTCCTGGAGGTGGAGGACAGCTGTGAGCGGTGCCAAGGAGGCCCAGCCAACCATGCCCACATGTTCTGGTCTTGCCCCAGACATGATGGGTACTGGACAGCCTTCTTTGAGGCACTGTCCAAAGTGGTGGGGTGAGGGTGGAGCCATGCCCGAAAATGGCGGTCTTCAGGGTATCAGACCAGCCAGATCTATTCCTGGGGAGGAGCGCGGATGCCCTTGCCTCCCTGATAGCCCGCCATAGACTCCTGTTCGGCTGGCGGTCAGCAGCACCACCCAAAGCTGCAGATGGCTGTCCGATCTCTCAGAATCTCTCCAAATGGAGAAAATCAAATTCATGATTTGAGAGCCGAATGACAGCTTCCACAGAACGTGGGAGCCATTCACCAAACTGTTCCGGGACCTATTTGTGGCTAACGAACAAGCAGAAGAATAACCAAGTAGCCTAGAATCAGGGGAAAAAAGTAGCCAAGGTGTGAGATGGAGGGAAAGACCTGGGTGGTGGGGGGAATTGCTAAACCGAGGGGAAAAAAAAGATGAACACAGGAGGGGGGAAGGGGGGAGGAGACAGGGAACAATAGAGGGAAACCAGAGAGGGGGGAGGTGGGAGAATGAAAGCCGGAAGTTGAGCATGGGGAACCACAACAAACTAGGCAAATACAGTAACAGAGAGCAAGAAAATATGGGAGAAAGACGGGACGAACGGCCAAAGCGGAGGTGAACGCACAACAACAACGGCAGCGAAAACCGTCCGGGAGAAGCAAGTAACAACACCAACACCAGATCTATTCTCGTATTGCCCTCTCTGTATTGGACATAACCACTGTAATTGTTTCTCCGGCACCCAAATGTATATACACCTCCCCTGTTTTCCCCCCACCCCGCAAACATGTGTCTACTTATTTGTTAAATGTAATATTGCTAATTATACAGAGTTGCTGTTTTTGAGCTGGTGTACAATATCCCACCATTTTGTTTTTTTATATTTCATTCTGTGTACATAACTGTAAATATACTATGTTCAAAAACCCAATAAAAAAACATTTTACAAAAAAGAAGGCATATGGTGTGTTGGTTTTCATTAACAAGATGTGGAGATGCCGGCGTTGGACTGGGGTGAGAACAGTAAGAAGTCTTACAACACCAGGTTAAAGTCCAACATGTTTGTTACAAATCACTAGCTTTCAGAGCACTGCTCCTTGCTCAGGAGGGGACTGAAGAGGTATTTTCCAGAAACATATATATAGACAAATTCAAAGATGCCAGACAATGCTTAGAATGTGAGCATTTCCAGTGAGGCACCCTCAATTACGACGCGAGAGCGAGGTCAGTAATCAAAAGGCTTTAATCTACAGAGAACTGAAGAGCATCCGAGAGAAGTGTGCTCACCACATGGAGGCTCATCCTATATACCGTTTCCTGGGAACGTAGCCAGAGGCGGAGTCCCCCAGGGTTCCAAGCCTCTTAAAGGGGCAAGGTATTAAAGGTCAGGTACCGTTTACAGCAGTTATTAATCCCGTTCATCACATGCAGGTAATTGAATCTTTACAGATCCAGAGATAGGGGTAACCCCAGGTTAAAGAGGTGTGTATTGTCTCAAGCCAGGACAATTGGTAGGATTTTGCAAGCCCAGGCAAGATGGTGGGGGATGAATGTAATGCGACATGAATCCCAGGTCCCGGTTGAGGCCGCACTCATGTGTGCTGAACTTGGCCATAAGTTCTGCTCAGCGATTCTGCTTGCCGCGCATCCTGAAGGCCGCCTTGGAGAACGCTTACCCGTAGATCAGAGGCTGAATGCCCTTGACTGCTGAAGAGTTCCCCGACTGGAAGGGAACATTCCTGCCTGGTGTCTGTTCATTCGTTGTTGCAGCGTCTGCATGGTCTCGGAATGTACCACACTTCGGGACATCCTTTCCTGCAGCTGTAGCCATCTAAGTTGGCCACTGGTAACACAAAATGGAAGACTGCAAAGAATGCAGGAAAAAACGGACATAGTAAAGAGCAAACAGCTTGCAGAAGCTTTCAGCATTGAGACACTTGCAAAAACCGGTTTCCCGACAGCTGCAGAGTTCAGGCAGCGCTGTAAATGGAAAACAGTTTACATATTAATTAGGTGATACCGGGACAGTCCCGGGCACAATAGATACACTCAAGTATCAATCGATACTTTCAATAGCGAAGCAGACACGATGGAACCAGCGAAGCCGGGACAATGAGTCCTAAGAACTGCCCCAGCCATCAAGGAACGGCCCTAGGATAGGGGGGTTCAAATCATATCGATTGGGAAAAGGCCCAATCGATCCCCAGCAGGTAAGGAAGCCCGCCCCAAGGGGCACGGACCCCCTGGGACCTATAAAAGAGAGGTTCTGCACATGGTTCAGTCTCCTGTCTCCGGCCTCCGACTCCAGCCTCCAGACCCCTGTCTTTTACACCAGCCGTCGAGCAGCAGCCATCGATAAGTAAGTGCCAAACGACGATCGCTACTTGACCCAGGCATTACTTATACCCTTGCCGACCAATAGTGACTCGAAGTTGCAGACCAGAACGGAACGAAGGCCTTGTTCCCTGACCTTGCCTGTTCCTTCTTAGATAAGTATTAGTCGTTTAATGGTAAAAGTAAGTTAGACTTTAGCGTGTGCATGAGTGTTATTATAATTGTTTTACAATAAATTCTAATTGTTTTGGACTTACTAATCGGTGTATAGCTTTATTGCTTTGAACTCGACCTTGATACTTGTGACGGTGTCTTTTACGGCACCTGCGACTCCAGAGCATAGAAAGAGAAACAGAGCCAAGTGAGTGTTAAGCACACTTACTCAGAACGAGCAACACAGCGTATGAGGTAGACAACGTTGGCCGAGTCACACGAGTATGTACCGCGTATCTGGTGAGTGGTGTTGATCCGTGTCAATGATCTGGCACGTCTTGCAGAGATTGCCATGTGTGGTGTCGTGGTCGCTGTTCTGAAGGCTAGATAGTTTACTGCAAACAGTGGTTTGTTTGAGGTTGCGCGGTTGTTTGAAGGCAAGTAGTGGGGGTGTGGGGATGACCTTGGCAAGATGTTCATCTTCATCGATGACGTGTTGGAGGCTGCCAAGAAGTTGTCGTAGTTTCTCCGCTCCGGGAAAGTACCGGACGACGAAGGGTACTCTGTCGGTTGTGTCCTGGGTTTGTCTTCTGAGGAGGTCGGTGCGGTTTTTTGCTGTGGCGCGTTGGAACTGTCGATCGACGAGTCGAGCGCCATATCCCGTTCATACGAGGACATCTTTCAGCGTCTGTAGATGTCTGTTACGCTCCTCCTCGTCTGAGCAGATCCTGTGTATATGGAGGGCTTGTCCATAGGGGATGGCTTCTTTAATGTGTTTAGGGTGGAAGCTGGAGAAGTGGAGCATTGTGAGGTTATCCGTGAGCTTGCGGTAAAGCGAAGTGCTGAAGTGACCATCCTTGATGGAGACGAGTGTGTCCAAGAATGCAACTGATTTTGGAGAGTAGTCCATGGTGAGTCTGATGGTGGGATGGAACTTATTGATGTCATCGTGTAGTTGTTTCAGTGATTCTTCGCCGTGGGTCCAAAGGAAAAAAATGTCATCGATGTATCTGGTGTATAACATCGGTTGACGGTCCTGTGCAGTGAGGAGGTCCTGTTCAAACTTGTGCATGAAGATGTTGGCGTATTGAGGTGTGAATTTGGTCCCCATGGCTGTTCCGTGCGTCTGGGTGAAGAACTTGTTGTCGAAGGTGAAGACTTTGTGATCCAGAATGAAGCGGATGAGTTGCAGAATTGTGTCTGGAGATTGGCAGTTGTCGGTGTTGAGTACTGAGGCTGCTGCAGCAATGCCGTCGTCATTAACAAGGGGATTGAGTTTAAGAGCTGAGAGGTTTTGCTGCAGCTTTATAAAACCCTGGTTAGACCACACTTGAAATATTGTGTCCAGTTCTGGTCACCTCATTGTAGGAAGGATGTGGATGCTTTGGAGAGATGCTTTGGAGAGGGTACAGAGATTTACCAGGATGCTGCCTGGACATGTCTTATGAAGAAAGATTGAGGCAGCTTGGACTTTTCTCACTGGAGCGAAGAAGGAAGATAGGTGACTTGATAGAGGTGTACAAGGTGATGAGAGGCATGGGTAGAGTGGATATCCTGATACTTTTCGCCAGGGTTGAAGCGGCTGTCACGAGGGGACATAATTTTAAGGTAATTGGAGGAAGACATAGGGGAGATGTCAGAATTAGGTTCTTTACACAGAGAGTGGTGGGTGTGTGGAATGCACTGCCAGCGGACGTAGTGGAGTCACAGTCATTAAGGACATTTAAGCGACTCTTGGACAGGCACATGTACAGCAGAAATTGAAGGGGTATTGGTTCGGTTGATATTAGATGAGGGTGAATGATCGGCACAACATCGCGTGCGGAAGGGTCTGTACTGTGCTGGACTGTTCTATATTCTATTACATTAACCATTTATGTTCTTTTCAATATTCACATGTTGTGACAACCCTCAGGTTTAATCACCATCAGTCAACTCTCTCTCAAAGGGGAAAGCAGCCGGGGGCTATGGAGACTTTCATTTCATTCTCCACCCTCACCTTTAATTATTTAGTATCTCATTTAGACTTGACCTGCTGAAAGGAACTAAAATTTGAAAATACGCCTCCAAAAGTATCAAGTGAATGTGCCTGTAGTAAGGTTTAATGTGCAATAAAAGTTGCAATAGCTGTATTTTTCTGCATAAGTCCTTTTCAATTTCCTTTTCAAATGTAAATTTGAAAATTTTGGATTAGTTACTGTAGACTAAATGGTCATTAAACTCAAGTTGGTCTTTTGTTAACCCTTTGTATTCAGAAACTAAATTGATATTGTAGTGTATAATATAATGTTAATGCATATGTCGTTAGCAAAAACGAGAAGGCAGAATATTATCTGAATGGCCATAAATTAGGAGGGGGAATATGAAATGAAATCTGGGTGTCCTTGTGCACCAGTCACTGAAGGTAAGCATACAGGTACAGCAGGCGGTAAAGAAGGCAAATGGTATGCTGGCCTTGGTTACAGAGAATTTGAGTACAGGAGCAGGGATGTCTTGCTGCAATTATTCAGGGCCTTGGTGAGGCCACACCTGGGATATTGTGTGCAGTTATGGTCTCCTTATCTTGCTCTAGAGGGAGTGCAGAAAAGGTTTACCAGATTGATTCCAAGGATGGCAGGACTCACATATGAGGAGAATTTGAATCAGTTAGGATTGTACTCGCTCGAGTTCAGATGAATGAGGGGGGGATCTCATAGATGTTCCTGATGGTGGGGTGTCCAGAACCAGGGGTCACAGTCTGAGGAAAGGCCATTTACGATTGAGATGAGGAGAACCTCTCCACCCAGATTGTGGTCGGCTTGGGGAATTCATTACTACAGGAAGAGTTGAGGCCAAAACATTGTCGGTGGGATTTCCATTGGCCGACGGCATAATTGTTAAACGCGATTGGGCGGAAAATCGGTTCTGCCACCGAAATTGCGACGGGTGCCGATTTGACACCGAAATGCAATTCTCCGCCGCCTCAAGAGCGGCGCCAGTGCATTCTGGAATGCACGTACAGTAAGCACTGTTTGCATATCATTAGTGAGTCTGACCTGGTATTCTCTGGGGCCTCCGCGATTCTCTGCCCCCAATTGGACAGCGCAGTTCGCTTGTGCTTCGAGGGATTGGAAAGGGCTGGTCCGGATTGGGGGGGGGGGGGGGGGGGGACGACGACGTAAAGTCTCATTATACGCGGATGACCTGCTGTTATACGTGTCAGACCCAATGGCGGGGATGGACGGCATCATGGAAATACTGAGGGAATTTGGCCGGTTTTCAGGATATAAATTGAACATGGCTAAGAGCGAGTTGTTGGTAATTCAGGCGAGGGGGCAGGAGAGTAGGCTGAAGGGGTTGCCGTTCAGGCTGGTAGGAGAAAGCTTTAGATACTTGGTGGCACGGGACTGGGGCAGGTTGCATAAGCTCAACCTAACCCGACTGGTGGAACGAGTGAGGGAGGAGGTTTGGAGTTGGGATACGCTCCCGCTGTCACTAGCGGGGAGGGTGCAGACTGTTAAGATGATAATTCTCCCGAGATTCTTGTTCAAATTTCAGTATCTCCCCATTTTCATCCCGAGGTCCTTCTTTAAGAGGCTGAATAAAATTATCCTGGGATTTTTCTGGGCGGGGAAGTCCCCGCGGGTGAGGAAGGTGATGCTCGAAAGGAACAGAGGGGAGGGGGGTGCTGGCGTTGCCGAACTTTAGCAACTACTACTGGGCGGCCAACCTAGCGATGATAAGGAAATGGATGGTGGGCACAGGGTCGGTTTGGGAGCGGGTGGAGGCTGCTTCGTGCAGGGGCACCAGTTTGGCGGCCCTGGTTACGGCGCCCCTGCCACTCCTGCTGGCGCGTTACTCCACCAGCCCTATAGTGGTGGTGGCTCTGCGGATCTGGGGCCAGTGGAAGAGGCATATAGGGGAAGTAAGAGCATTGGTGTGGACCTCAATCTGTGGTAATCACCGATTTGCCCCGGGGAACATGGACGGTGGGTATCGACTGTGGCGGAGGGTGGGGATTGCGAGGGTGGGTGATCTGTTCCTGGAAGGGAGCTTTCCAAGCATGAGGGCGTTGGAGGAGAAGTTTGGGCTGACGGGAGGGAATGACTTTAGATACTTACAGGTGCGGGATTTTGTGCGCAGACTGGTGCCATCCTTCCCACGCCTCCCGCCAAAGGGGAGGTAGGACAGGGTAGAACATAGAACATAGAACATTACAGCGCAGTACAGGCCCTTTGGCCCACGATGTTGCACCGTCCTGTGAAACCCTTCTAAAGTCCCTCGACACTATTCCCTTATCATCCATATGCCTATCCAATGACCATTTGAATGCGTTTACTGTTGGCGAGTCCACTACTGTTGCAGGCAGGGCATTCCACGCCCTTACTACTCTCTGAGTAAAGAACCTACCTCTGACATCTGTCCTATATCTATCTCCCCTCAATTTAAAGCTATGTCCCCTCGTGCTGGACATCACCATCCGAGGAAAAAAGCTCTCGATGTCCACCCTATCTAATCCTCTGATCATCTTGTATGCCTCAATTAAGTCACCTCTTAACCTTCTTCTCTAACGAAAACAGCCTCAAGTCCTTCAGCCTTTCCTCATATGATCGTCCCTCCATACCAGGCAACATCCTGGTAAATCTCCTCTGTACCCTTTCCAATGCTTCCACATCCTTCCTATAATGTGGCGACCAGAACTGCACACAATACTCCAAATGCGGCCGCACCAGAGTTTTGTACAACTGCAACATGACCTCATGGCTCTGAAACTCAATTCCTCTACCAATAAAAGCTAACACACCGTACGCCTTCTTAACAACCCTCTCAACCTGGGTGGCAACTTTCAGGGATCTATGGACATGGACATCGAGATCTCTGTGCTCGTCCACACTACCAAGAATCTTACCATTAGCCCAGTACTCTGCCTTCCTGTTATTCCTTCCAAAATGAATCACCTCACACTTTTCTGCATTAAACTCCATTTGCCACCTGTTAGCCCAGCTCTGCAGCTTATCTATGTCCCCTTGTAACTTGTAACATCCTTCTGCACTGTCCACAACTCCACCGACTTTAGCGTCATCTGCAAATTTACTCACCCATCCTTCTACGCCCTCCTCCAGGTCATTTATAAAAATGACAAACAGCAACGGCTCCAAAACAGATCCTTGTGGCACACCACTAGTAACTGGACACCAGTCAGAGCATTTCCCATCAACCACCACCACTGTCTTCTATCAGCTAGCCAATTTCTGATCCAAACTTCTGGGTAGTTTCTAGGGGAGCAGTAGGTGAGGGTTGAGTCTCAGATATCTACAAAGAACTTAGGTTAGGTGGATTGGCTATGCTAAATTGCCCGCAGTGTCCTAAAAAGTAAAGGTTGGGGGGGGGGGGGGTTGTTGGGTTACGGGTATAGGGTGGATACGTGCGTTTCAGTAGGGTGATCATTGTTCGGCACAACATTGAGGGCCGAAGGGCCTGTTCTGTGCTGTACTGTTCTATTCTATTCTAACTAATGGGAGCAGAGGATACACAGGCTGAGGACCTGAAGCTTAAGTGGGTAGAGGAGCTCGGGGGGGAGATGGAGGACGGTATTTGGGTAGAAGCTCTGGGCAGAATGAACACGATCGCAACGTGCCAGGCTCAGTCTGATCCAGTTTAATGTCGTGCACCGGGCCCACATGACGGTGACCCGGATGAGTAAATTCTTCAGGCAGGAGGACAAGTATGCCAGATGTGCCAGTGGGCCGGCTAATCACGTGCACATGGTCTTGGTCGTGCCCTGGACTCGGGGGGGGGGGGGTACTGGCAGGGATTCACGGACATCATGTCTTGGGTTTTGAAAACTGGGGTGGTAATAAGTCCTGAGGTGGCAATCTTTGGGGTGTCGGAGAACCCGGGAGTCCAGGAGGAGGAGGAGGCTAACGTCTTGGCCTTTGCTTCCCTGGTAACCCGGCGACGAATACTGTTGGCACGGAGGGACTCAAAGCCCCTGAAGACCGAAGCATGGCTATCGGACATGGCCAGCTTTCTCGGTCTAGAAAATGTTAAGTTAGCCTTCAGAGGTTCACTATCGGGGTTCACCCGGAGGTTGCAGCCATTCATTGACTTCTTCGCGAAGAATTAATCGTCAGTGGGGGGGCGTGGCGGGGCGGGGGGGCGGTGCGAGGGTAGTGTAGAGTAAGGAGTGGTTTAGGCAGGTCCTTGCGAGAATGGAGTTGTGGTTTGTACTATGCGTTATTTGCTTTTCCTTTTGTACAATACTGTACAATGTTATTGTTTGAAATGCCAAAATACCTCAATAAAATTGACTTTAAAAAAAACCTCATGAAACTGGCATGGTGGCCGATGAGGGAGAGAGAGGGGGTACGGAAAGTGCCCAACAATGCCTTTAACTGCTGACAATTGTGCCGCTGGCCGGGAGTGGGCTTCTTCTTGGGCTGGGGGGGAATAGAGGGGGTGGCCAGGAAGTGGACTGTGGGGTCAGAGTGGATGGGCATGGAACACCATTGCAGCGATCTGCTGCGCATGTCGCTGACTGCCCACTATGAACATAGGGCCAATGGATGTCCCCCGAGAGCACTCACCTAGGTGCACTCTGGCCCCAGCTGACCCATCAGCAGGATGTGTACTTTCTTACTGGCAGGGGTGAGTCTGTGTGGGGATTGTAATGTGCATGTGCGGCTGCAGCTTGTCAGCCTCCTGAGTGTCAATTGCAAAACCTGCGAATTCGGCACCGTTTCCCATTGGAATCAGTTGTGTTCCATGTGGCCCCGGTGCTAGCCCCTGAACAGTCACTGAATCAGTCCAGGTGTGCCGCCAGTTTTGCTGTCATGGAATTCTACAAATCTGTCATTTACTTTGGACTGTGTTGTGTCTGACTACAGTTTGCCAGTTGGTTCACATGCACGACATACCTTCCCTGAATATTAGATAAGATAGAATCCTTAAAGTGTAAGAGTCCATTTGGCCAATCGAATCTGCACCGACCGCTTTTGTGAGGGCCTCAAAGAATCCAGCACAAGTCTTCAGGATACAAAGAAATAACATTTATTTACAATAACATATATCTACAACAGCAGCAACTTCCCTTGAAACTCACTCCTCCCTCTCCCTGCTGGTTCCAAACTGGCCAGCTCTATTTATGCAGGGAGTCTGCTAATGATTTCTCCGCCCCCCTCATACTCCCACAGGATTGTAGGATTGTCATTAGTCCCCAGCCAATGGTAAGCAGGCAGGTTATAACATCCCTCCCCCCCAAAGTCCAAGGAATCCACCGAAGACCCTGGCGAAGGAGGGCGTCGGACTCGTTTTGCCGCAGGCCAGGCCCCATTTGTACGAGGCGCTGGACCGGGCGGTTTGTAATGAGATGGAGACCGGCGCCTCCGCGATGAACGGCGCGACGGTTGTCCATCCACGGCCCGTAGGCCCGAGGATTCTCCCTCTGAGGTGTCTTCTGTCTCCATCCACACGGTTCTGTCACGACCTGCGCAGGCTTTGAGTGAGGCGCCAGAGGAAGATTGTGAGGAATACTTTCCATTGTGTTTGGTCTCTGTGGCTGTAAAAATGAGCTCCTGGGGTGGGGAATCTTTGGAAGTGATAGTCTTCTGGACCGAACGTGGTCTACATATTTGCGCTGGAGACGACCCTGGGCTTGTACCTGGTAAGAGATAGGGCCCGTTTGGCGAAAGATTACGCCAGGGACCCACTGGGCACCACCAACAAAATTCCGAACGTACACTGGGTCCCCGGGTGTAAACTGCCGAATCGGCCGATGCCAAGAAAAACCATGTCCCTGCCGTTCTTGTGTGTGGCGTACTTCTGCGCCAATGTCTGGGAAAACCATGCTAAGGTGGGTGCGAAGTCTCCGGCCCATTAGGAGTTCTGCGGGAGCTACCCAGTCACCGCATGGGGGGTGGTCCTATATGAAAACAAAAAATGAGCCGGTCACTTGTCCATCGACCCGGAAGACTGCTTCTTGAGGCCTCGTTTGAATGTCTGCACTGCGTGCTCCGCCAACCCATTTGAAGCCAAAGGAATTTTTTGAGGACATTACCAGTGCAGTAGATAACGGGTAGAAAATGGATGTGGTATATCTGGATTTCCAGAAAGCCTTTGACAAGGTGCCACACAAAAGGTTGCTGCATAAGATAGAGATGCATGGCATTAAGGGTAAAGTAGTAGCATGGATAGAGGATTGGTTAATTAATAGAAAGCAAAGAGTGGGGATTAATGGGTGTTTCTCTGGTTGGCAATCAGTAGCTAGTGGTGTCCCTCAGGGATTCGTGTTGGGCCCACAATTGTTCACAATTTACATAGATGATTTGGAGTTAAATGTTTTTAAGGTAAAGATAGATAGTTTTGTGAAGAATAAAGGGATTAAGGGTTATGCCGGAAAGTCCACCAAAGATCAGCCATGATCTCATTGAATGGCGGAGCAGGCTCGAGGGGCCAGATGGCCTACTCCTGCTCCTAGTTCTTATGTTCTTATTAAGCTGGGTGGTAAGGGGCAGTGCGGATGTGGCGTATGCCGTTCATCTTCATGAACCTCGCAAACTCCTCACCTATGAACGGAGTGCCGTTGTCCATGACCAGCACATCGGTGAGGCCAAGCGTACTGAAAGACAAACGCATCTTCCCGATTGTTGCGCAGGATGTTGTGCCTCCCATCTTATGCACCTCTAGCCATTTAGACTGGGCGTCGATTAATAGCAGGAACATGGATCCTTGAAAAGGGCCGGCGAAATCCGCATGTAAGCGCGCCCAAGGCTGCCCTGGCCTTTCCCAGTGATGTAGGGGCGCGACCGGCGGAAGCTTCTGATGCTCCTGGTAAATGGAGCAGTTTTGGGCCACCTTCTCAATGTCGGTGTCGAGGCCTGGCCACCAGACATAACTCCGGGCCAACATTTTCATTTTGGTCACACCTGGATGCCCATGAAATGAAAAATGAAATTAAATGAAAATTGCTTATTATCACGAGTAGACTTCAATGAAGTTACTGTGAAAAGCCCCTAGTCGCCACATTCCGGCGCCTGTCCGGGGAGGCTGGTATGGGAATCAAACCGTGCTGCTGGCCTGCTTGGTCTGCTTTAAAAGCTAGCAATTTAGCTCAGTGAGCTAAACCAGCCCCATTGTGCAAGTCTCTCAGTATCAGCCCCTGTCCTTTTTCCGGACAATCACACGCGTCCCCCACAAAAGGATGCCGTCTTCCACGCTGAATTCGGACAGCTTGGAGGAAAATGCCCGCAACTCGCCTGGGAGCTGTCTATGTTGCCCACCATACAGGACTATGTGCCGAACCTTTGACAGGACTGGCTCCGTCTGGGTCCACTCACGGATCTGTGATGCTGTGACAGGCAAGGTGTCCATAAAATTTAGGGTTGCAACCACCTCAGCAGTCGTGTGGGTCGACATGGGGCCGGTCGATAAAGGCAATTGGCTCAGTGCGTCGGCATTCCCTAGCTGGGTTCCTGGTTTGTGCTCCAGAGAATACTCGTATGCAGCGAGCAACAAAGCCCAGCGCTGGATCCATGCGGAAGCAATGGGCGGTATTGGCTTATCCTCTCTGAAAAGTCCCAGCAGAGGCTTATGATCAGTCATGATAGTGAAGTGGCGGCCATATATGTACTGGTGGAAGCGTTTCACCACAAAAACCACTCCCAGGCCCTCCTTCTCGATCTGCGCGTACTTTTTTTCCACGGCAGTCAGTGTGCAGGAGGCGAAAGCTTTCGGCCGTTCGGCCCCGTTCTCCATCTTGTGGGACAGGACGGCCCCAATACCATACAGGGATGCATCACATGTGACGAGCAAAGGCTTTCCAGGATCATAGTGTGTTGGTAACCCAGACAACGACAATTGTTGTTTTACCCACCGGAAAGCGGTTTCTTGTGACTGACCCCAAACCCAGGTGTGATTCTTCTTTAACAGAACGTGCAACGGGGCCAGCGTAGTTGCCAGATTGGGGAGGAACTTTCCGTAATAGTTTACGAGGGTGAGAAACGAACGAAGAAGTAAAGTGTCAGTCGGGGGCGGGGGCATGTTGAATCGCACGCACCTTCTCTGCATTAGGATGCAAACCTTCGCGGTCCACCCGATAACCCAGGTAGACTACTTCCTTCGCCTGAAAAACACACTTTGTGCGACGTAAACGGACTCCAGCCTCCGAAAAGCGTCTAAGGACAGCCTCCAAATTTTCCAGATGTTCCTGCTCCGATGTCCCCGTGATCAAAACGTTTACATGCAGTAAACCTCTCAAAATGCCCTCCATAATGCGTTGAAAAATAGCGCAGGCAGAGGATACTCCAAAGGGCAAACGTGCATATTCATACAGGCCCTGGTGTGTATTAATCGTTACATATGGCCGGGAGGCAGGGTCCAGCTCCAACTGCAGGTAGGTGTGACTCATATCTAATTTTGTGAATGAGAGTCCGCCTGTAAGCTTCGCGTAGAGATCCTCTATGTGAGGCATTGGGTATCGATCGAGTCGGGAAGCCGTATTCACTGTAAATTTATAGTCGCCGCACAAGCAAACTGTGGCATCTGGCTTCATTACAGGTACAATTGGTGCTGCCCAGTCAGCAAAACGGACGGGCCTGATGATACCCAAAGTCTCCAAATGAGTGACCTCCCCTTCTACCTTCTCGAGCAAGGTGTAAGGCACTGGGCGCGCCCGAAAATAGCACGGCGTGGCTCCTGGTTCGACTTGGATACGGGCTACAACCGCTTTTATTTTCCCCAAACCGGGCTGGAATACATCTGGGTATCGTCCTAGCACCTCAGTCAACCCTCCAGAAACTGTTCGGAGGATGTGCTGCCACTGCAACCGCAAATGGCGCAACCAGTCCCGACCCAACAGGCTGGGCCCATGGCCGCACACCACGGTAAGTGGGAAATGCCCCGCCTGGCGTCCATAAACAACAGGGGTCATCGTAGTTCCTGCAATGTCCAATGGTTCCCCGTATAGGCGGCCAACCTGGCCTGTGTGTCAGTTAAGGTAAGGATCTGTGTACCCTGCTTGATACGGTCGAATGTCCTCTGGGCGATCACGGAGACCGCTGCGCCAGTGTCCAACTCCATCTCAAGCGGGTGACCATTGACCCGTACTGTCACTTTAATGGTGGCCGTACAGTCACTTTAATGGGGGCCACACGGGGAGCTGCCACACAATGCAGCTGCAGGCAGTCATCCTCCGTCCCCAAGTCCTCGGGAGTAGTCACCGCAGGTTCATCTAAATGAAAGGTACGGCCCCTGGGCTGGCCCCAGTTTCGGTCGGAACGACGCCGCCTCTGGCGCCCCCAAGACCGGCGTCCGCGATGGGGGTCGGCGCCTACAAGTCTGACACGGACATGGCTCCTCATCCATTGGTTCTGGAGAAGGCTCCCTTCAGGGAGGAATGTCCGATGGCCACTGCCGTCGATCCGGACGTCGCCTCGCTGAAGGTACCGCAGGAATGCAGGGATTTGCAGGTCCTTTCGGACGGAAGGGGTTGCGCCCCAAGGCATGCACCTCTATTCCCTGTAGCTCCTGCACTCCTCGTTCTGCGCTCTCTCGGGTCAATACTATTTGAATGGCCTGTTGAAAAGTCAATGTTGGCTCGGCTAACAACTTTCTCTGGGTGGCCGCATTGTTAATACCGCAAACCAAACGGTCGCGTAACATTTCTGACAAGGTCTCACCATAGTCACAGTACTCCGCAATCCTGCGTAGCCTTGATAGAAAGTCGGCAAGTGATTCTCCTGGGGTCCTCTCAGCGGTATTAAACCGGTAACGTTGGACTATCGTGGATGGGGTTGGGTTAAAATGTTGCGCCACTAAGTTCACAAGTTCACCAAACGTTTTGGTGTCCAGCGCAGCAAATGCTCCTAATTACCCCAAACGTGTGCGGGCCGCAGGCGGGGAGCAATATGACCACCTGGCGCTCGTTTTCGGTGATGTTGTTTGCCCGGAAATAGTAACGCATCCGTTGTGCGTACTGGTTCCAGCTTTCCAACGCAGCATCAAAAACATCCAAACGTCCATACAGAGGCATGGTGTGATAGAAAACAACTTCCAACCTCTGTCCAACAAAAATCCAGGGAGGTGGCTTCAGCAGTGTAGACAGCTATTCACTGCAACCCTCGTCGCAGTTTTGTAAGGGCCATGAAGAATTCAGCAAGAGTCTTCAGGATACAAAGAAATAACATTTATTTACAATAACATATATCTACAACAGCAGCAACTTCCCTTGCAGCTCACTCCTCCCTCTCCCTGCTGGTTCCAAACTGGCCAGCTCTATTTATGCAGGGAGTCTGCTAATGATTTCTCCCCCCCCCCTCATTGGGGAAGCTCATACTCCCACAGGATTGTGGGATTGTCATTAGTCCCCAGCCAATGGTAAGCAGGCAGATTATAACACCCGCCAAAAGTGAACCCCACCTAGGCCCATTCGCCCTCCCTGCCCCATCCCCCATAACCCATCTAACCTGCACATCTTTGGACTGTGGGAAGAAACAGGAACACCCGGAGGAAACCCATGTAGACATGGGGAGAACGTGCTAACCGCTTTCTCCCTGTATCTGCATGGGTTTCCTCGGGTGCTCCGAATTCTTCCGACAGCCCAATGATGTGCAGTTTAGGTGGATTGGCCATGCTAAATTGCCCTTAGTGTCCAAAAGATTAGATGGTGTTATGGTGATAGGGCGAGCGAGTAGGCCAAGGTAGGGTGCTCTTTCAGAATGTTGGTGCAGACTTGATGGGCCAAATGGCCTACTTTCATTTCATTTTCATTTCATTTTCATTTTCTGCACTGTAGGGATTCTATGATTCTCTGAGTGCACAAACCCGACACAGACAGGTCAGAATTGTACTCGATTCCCTGCACTATGAGGTAGTAGTGCTAACCTAAATATGATAAATTGTATCTTTCCGAAGTAATATGTGTCTGTAAAATTATAGCTGGGGGTGAATATTTGCAACATTTTCTTGTCTTTGCATTGAAATTTTTCCAAACTTTTTGTCTGGTATAATGTTATTTATTTTTCTTCTTTAAATATGTCATATTCTTTGCGTTCAAGGTTCCTCAGCAGAACCTCTGTGAATCTGTTCACTGACTGAGGATCAATCAAGACCGGTTTCACTTTGGGAATCTGACTTGTTCGGTAGTAACATTACTTGTAATTCTTTTTCTACTTTGCTTCTCTGCTGTGTGACTCTAAGCTCTGTGCATTCTTTCCTGGCCTCAGTGAAATGCGGAGAACATAGTGATTGACGTCCTCTGATTCCCTGAACCTGCTTCTGTCCGTTGGTCTCTCACTCTGCTTCCCATCCAACCTGTGCTCTCTGAACACATTTCTATAAAATATAGGTCATCGAGAAGCGAAGGATAAAATCTACAAATTTAAACATGACATGTGCAAACAGTTTGCAAATATGGTTTTTGAGTGGTTAATGATCCACTATAAGGTATTTAGCTGGTTAAACTTGTATCATGTTGGTGTTTGTTATTCTTGGCTCAGCAGTTTCAAGCTACATTCTTCCTTTTTCATAGGACGATGGATTCAGGATCACGGAGTGGTCCACAATATGTATTTCAACACTACAACCCTACTCAAACTACCACACAAAATCACTTTAAGCGAGTCAAAATGGTGGGATGATGGTACACTTCCTCTCTGGATTACAGCTCAACATCAGGTCTGTTTAGCATGATTTAGCAATACCCAGATGTTCCTGTCTGCCTTATTTTATTGATGTCTCATGGTTAACTTTAATCGGAAGGGTTAATATTTTCACAAAATCACAGAACTGTTGCAGCACAGAAGGAGGCCGTTGTGTCTCTGCCGGCTCCCGAAAAGAGCAATTTATCTCATCCCATTCCTCACACCCTACCTGTCCTCGTAACTGAGCACATTTATGTTCTATCAACACGAGGGGACATAGCTTTAAATTGAGGGGTGGTAGATATAGGACAGATGTCAGAGGCAGTTTCTTTACTCAGAGATTAGTAGGGGTGTGGAACGCCCTGCCTGCAACTTTAAGGGCATTTAAGTGGTCACTGGATAGACATATGGATGAAAATAGAATAGTGTAGGTCAGATAGGATACAGATGGTTTCACAGGTCGGCGCAACATCGAGGGCTGAAGGGCCCGTACTGCGCTGTAATGTTCTATGTGCTATGTTCTATTTCTCCTCTTTAGATAATAATCTTAGAAAAGCCTCTATTGAATCTACCTACTCCACACTTTCAGGCAATGCATTTCAAATCCTAACCACTCACTACTGAAATGGTCTTTTCTCATGTCTCCATTGCTTCTTTTGCCAATTACCTGAAATCTGGGCCCTCTCATTCCTGATTCTTCCACCAGTGGAAACAGTTTCTCCCTGTCTAGTCTGTCCAGACACCACATGATTTTGAACACCTCAATCAAATCTCCTCTCAACCTTCTTTTCTCCAAAGTAGAATCCCAAATTCTATCTGTTGACAGAACAATAACAAAAAACAAAGAAAAATACAGCACAGTAACAGGCCCTCGACCCTCCAAGCCTGCGCCGACCATGGTACGCGTCAAACCGAAAACCTTTTTACAGTTCCAGTATAAGACCATAAGACATAGGAGCAGAATTACCCACTCGGCCCATCGAGTCTGCTCCGCCATTCAATCATGGCTGATATTTTTCTAATTCCCATTCTCCTGCCTTCTCCCCATAACCTCTGATTCCCGTGGGCAGCACGGTAGCATTGTGGATAGCACAATCGCTTCACAGCTCCAGGGTCCCAGGTTCGATTCTGGCTTGGGTCACTGTCTGTGTGGAGTCTGCACATTCTCCCCGTGTGTGTGTGGGTTTCCTCCGGGTGCTCCGGTTTCCTCCCACAGTCCAAAGATGTGCAGGTTAGGTGGATTGGCCATGATAAATTGCTCTTAGTGTCCAAAATTGCCCTTAGTGTTGGGTGGGGTTACTGGGTTATGGGGATAGGGTGGGGGTGTTAACATTGGGTAGGGTGCTCTTTCCAGGAATGGTGCAGACTCGATGGGCCGAATGGCCTCCTTCTGCACTGTAAATTCTATGTAATCAAGAACCGATCTATCTCTGTCTTAAAGACACTCAGTGATTTGGCATCCACAGCCTTCTGCGGCAAAGAGATTCACCACCTGAATGGCTGAAGAAATTCCCCCTCATTTCTGTTTTGAGGATCGTCCCTTTAGTCTGAGATGGTGTCCTCTGGTTCTAGTTTGTTCTACAAGTGGAAATATCCTGTCCACATCCACTCTATCCAGGCCTCACACTATCCTGTAAGTTTCAATAAGGATTATTGAATAGGATGATCCTATTCAATAGGATGAGGGGGCATCCTTCTAAACTCGAACGAGTACAGTTCCTCAACTGTTCCTCGTACAACAAGTTCTTAATTCCAGGGATCATTCTTGTGAACCTCCTTTAGATCCTTTCCAATGCCAACACATCCTACCTCAGATACGGGACCCAAAACTGCGCACAATACTCCAAACGGGGTCTGACCAGAGCCTGATACAGCCTCAGAAGTACATCCCTGCTCTTGTATTTTAGCCCTCTTGACATGAATGCTAACATTGCATTTGCCTTCCTAACTGCCGACTGAACCTGCATGTTAACCTTAAGAGATTCTTGAACAAGGACTCCCAAGTCCCTTTGTGTTCCTGATTTCCTAAGCTTCTCCCCATTTAGAAAATAGTCTATTCATTCATCTGTCCAAAGTGCATAACCTCCCACTTTTCCACATTGTATTCCATCTGCCACTTCACTGCCACTCTCCTAGCCTGTCCAAATCCTTCTGCAGCCCTCTTGCTTCCTCAATACTACCTGCCCCTCTACAATACTACCTACCCCTCTACAGATCTTTGTATCAACTGCAAACTTAACAACAGTGCCTTCAGTTCCTTCTTCAAGATCATGGGGGCAGCATGGTAGCACAGGTGCAGCACAGTGGTTTGCACTGTTGCTTCACAGCCACAGGGTCCCAGGTTTGATTCCCGACTTGGGACACTGTCTGCCTGTTCTCCCCGTGTCTGCGTGGGTTTCTCCGGGTGCACCAATTTCCTCCCGCATGTCCTGAAAGATGTGCTGTTAGGTGAATTGGACTTCTGAATTCTCCCTCAGTGTACCCGAATAGTCTTTGGAATGTGGTGACGAGGGGCTTTTCACAATAACTTCATTGTAGCGTTAACGTAAGCCTGCTTGTGACAATAAAGATTATTATTAATGTATATTGTGAAAAGTTGTGGTCCCAGCACAGACCCTGAGGCACATCACTAGTCACCGGCTGCCATCCTGAAAAAGACCACTCTCGGTCTTCTGCCAGTCAGCCAATCCTCTATCCATGCCGGGATCTTACCCTTAACACCATGGCCTTTTAACTTATTTAACAGTCTCCAATGTGGCACCTTGTCAAAGGCCTTCTGGAAATCTAAATAAATCATGTCCAGTGGTTCCACTTTGTCTAACTTCCTTGTTACCTCCTCAAAGAACAGATTTGCCAAATGTGACCTTCCCTTGGCAAAGCCATGCTGACTCTGTCCTATTTTATCATGCACTGCTAAGTAGTCCATGATCTCATCTTTAATAACGGACTCTAAAATGACCAAAGTCAGGCTAACCGGCCTATAATTTCCCGTCTTCAGCCTCCCTCCCTTCTTAAATAGTGGTGATACATTAGCCACCTTCCAGTCCTCTGGACCCTCCCTGCCTCCCTGATTCCTGAAAGATCATCACTAATGCCTCCACAATTTCCTGAGCTATCTCTTCTAGAATGCTGGGATGTAGTCCATCCGGTCCAGGTGATTTATCCACCCTCAGTCATACATAGAACATAGAACAGTACAGCACAGTATAGGCCCTTCAGCCCACAATGTTGTGCCAACCATTTATCCTAATCGAAGATCAACTACTACCCATGCGCCTGTCCAAGAGTCGCTTAAATGTCCGTAATGACTCTGACTCCACCACCTCTGCTGGCAGTGCATTCCACACACCCACCACTCTCTGCGTAAAGAACCTACCTCTGATATCTCCCCTATACCTTCCTCCAATCACCTTAAAATTATGTCCCCTCGTGACAGCCATTTCCGCCCTAGGGAAAAGTCTCTGGCTATTCACTCTATCCATGCCTCTCATCACCTTGTACACCTCTATCACGTCACCTCTCTGCCTTCTTCTCTCCAGTGAGAAAAGCCCAAGCTCCCTCAACCTTTCTTCATAAGACATGCCCTCCAGTCCAGGCAGCATCCTGGTAAATCTCCTCTGTACCCTCTCCAAAGCATCCACATCCTTCCTATAATGAGGCGACCAGAACTGGACACAATATTCCAAGTGTGGTCTAACTAGAGTTTTATAAAGCTGCGGGAAAACCTCGGGGCTCTGAAACTCACTCCCTGTGTTAATGAAAGCCAACACACCATATGCCTTCTTAACAACCCTATCAACCTGGGTGACAACTTTGAGGATCTATGTACATGGACCCCAAGATCCCTCTGTTCCTCCACACTTCCAAGAATCCTGCCTTTAACCCTGTATTCAGCATTCAAATTTGACCTTCCAAAATGAATCGCTTCACATTTATCAAGGTTGAACTCCATCTGTCATTTCTCAGGCCAGCTCTGCATCCTGTCAATTTCCTTTGAAACCTTTCAGTTTCCCCAGAAATGTTTCCTTAGTAATGCCACTACACTCACCTCTGCACCCTGATTCTCCTGGAGCTCTGGCATCCCACTGGTGTCTTCCACCATTGTCCTCTACTTGCTTTTAAAGACTTCCCAATAATACACACCACTTTCTGTGCTTTTTCTTTTTCTTTTATGCTGTCCTTGACTTGTCTTGTCCTCCATGGATGCCTCATCCTCCCATTGGCATGTTTCCTCCTCCTTGGGATGAATTTCTGTTGTGCATCCCAAATAACCTCCAAAAACTCCTGCCATTGGTGTTCCACTGTCTTCCCTGCTCGGCTCCTTTTCCAATCAACTCTGGCCAGCTCCTCCCTCATGTCTTTGTGGTTACCCTTATTTAATTGTAATACCATTACATCTGGTTCCAGCTTCTCCTTCTCACACTGCAGGGTAAATTCTATTATATTGTGGTCACTGCTCCCGAAGGGTTCCTTCACCTTAAATTCCCTAATCAAGTCTGCCTCAATACACATCACCAAATCCAGAATTGCCTGTTTCCCAGGAAGCTCTGTCACAAGTTGCTCCAAAAAAAACATCTCTTAGACATTCCACAAATTCCTTTTCTTGGGATCCACTATCAACCTGATTTTCCCAGTCCACCTGCATATTGAAGTCCGCCATGATTCTTGTAATGTTGCCTTTTTTACATGCCTTTTCTATCTCCTGATTTATTTGCCACCCACATCATGACTACTGCTAGGGGGCCTATACATAACTCCCATCAGTGTCTTTGTACCTTTGCGATTCCTCAACTTTACCCACAGAGATTCTATGTCTTCTGATCCTATATCGCTCCTTGCTTTCGATTTAACTTCATTCCTTACGAACAATGCAACCCCGCCCCCTTTGCCCATCTGCCTGACCTTTTGATAGGACACATACCCTTGTATATTCAGATCCCAGCCCTGAACCCCTTGCAGCCACGTCTCTGTGATGCCCACAACATCGCAGCAACCAATTTCAATGTGCGCAACAAGCTCAAAAAGTCTTGTACCTGCAGATACCTAAACCCATTTTCATTTTCACGGTCTGTACCCTCCCTGCCAGTGATAGCGGAGCATGTCCATCTCTTAAAGTCCTCCTTCATTTGTTCCATGAGTCGGGATAGGTTTAACTTGTGCAGTGCCTCCCATTCCCGAGCCACCTGGATTCCCAAATATCGAAAGCTCCTTCCTACCATTCTAAACGGCAGCTCTCCCAGTCTGTTCTCCCCTCGCCTGGATCATGAACATCTCGCTTTTCCCCATGTTCAATTTATACCCCGATAAATTACCAAATTGCCCTAAGATCCGCATAACTTCCCCCATCCCTCCAACGGGTCTGAGATATACAAGAGCAAGTCACGAGCGTAAAGTGAAACCCGGTGCTCCACCACCCCCCCCCCCCCCCCCTCCCCCCCCACCCCCAAACCCCTAGAGGCTCTTAATGCCATGGCCAATGGGTCTATGGCTAGCGCAAACAGTAACAGGGAGAGGGGACACCCTGGTCTCGTCCCTTGGTGTAACCCACCTCAACCGGTTCGTACGCACACTAGCTACTGGTGCCTGACAGAGCAACTGCAACCGCACCCAGTCAATGAAGCCCTCACCAAACCCAAGCCTTCCCAACACCTCCCACAGGTTATCCCATTCCACGGTAGCACTGTAGCATGGTGGTTAGCATAAATGCTTCACAGCTCCAGGATCCCAGGTTCGATTCCCGGCTGGGTCACTGTCTGTGCGGAGTATGCACGTCCTCCCCGTGTGCGCGTGGGTTTCCTCCGGGTGCTCCGGTTTCCTCCCATAGTCCAAAGATGTGCGGATTAGGTGGATTGGCCAGGCTAAATTGCCCTTAGTGTCCTAAAAAATATGGTTAATGGGGGTTGTTGGGTTACTGGTATAGGGTGGATACGTGGGCTTGAGTAGGGTGATCATTGCTCGGCACAACATCGAGGGCCGAAGGACCTGTTCTGTGCTGTACTGTTCTAATTCTAAAAAACCCGATCAAAAGCTTTCTCAGCATCCATTGCGACCACGGCCTCCATCTCCCCTCCTTCTGAGGGTATCATAATAATATTTGAAATGAAATGAAAATCGCTTATTGTCACGAGTAGGCTTCAGTGAAGTTACTGTGAAAAGCTCCTAGTCGCCACATTCCGGCGCCTGTCCGGGGAGGCTGGTACGGGAATCGAACCGTGCTGCTGGCCTGCTTGGTCTGCTTTAAAAGTCAGCGATTTAATCGAGTGAGCTAAACCATTTAGGAGCCTTTGAAAATTGGCTGTGAGTTGCCTGCCCTTTACAAACCCCATCTGGTACCCCCCCCCCCCCCCCCCCCCTCTCCCCCCCCCCCCCCCCCCCCCCCTATCATCCCTGGGACACAATCCTCTATCCTTGTGGCCAATATCTTCGCGAGCAGTTTGGCATCCACATTCAGTAGAGAACTTGGCCTGTATGACCTGCATTTCTCTTGGCCGTCCAAACCTCCATGGGTCTGTTCATCCCATCTGTTCCATAAACCCCTTCAATTCCTTTGCCGCAGCCGGCCTCCTCCCTGTCCTGAATTTTGACCGGACCAATTCAGGATCAATGACTGTTAAAATCTCACTCAAGAGATTTGAGATGAGATCATCATGAGATGACTGTTACAATCTCACTCATGCCCCTCAGAAAAGGGGCAGCAGGGTAGCATGGGGCAACAGGATAGCATGGTGGTTAGCATAAATGCTTCACAGCTCCAGGGTCCCAGGTTCGATTCCCGGCTGGGTCACTGTCTGTGTGGAGTCTGCACGTCCTCCCCCTGTGTGCGTGGGTTTCCTCCGGGTGCTCCGGTTTCCTCACACAGTCCAAAGATGTGCGGGTTAGGTGGATTGGCCGTGATAAATTGCCCATAGTGTCCTAATAAAAGTAAGGTTAAGGGGGGGGGGTTGTTGGGTTACGGGTATAGGGTGGATACGTGGGTTTGAGTAGGGTGATCATGGCCCGGCACAACATTGAGGGCCGAAGGGCCTGTTCTGTGCTGTACTGTTCTATGACTTCTATGATCAAGTTATGTCCTGTTTCAGGATCAATGAATGCGACATTGTTGGGGAGAGGGCTCACTTCTCTCTTGCTTCATTAAATGCCGCCACCAGCATTTGGTTCAATATCTCCGAAAACTTCTTATAGGATTCCACCGGGTAGCCGTCCAGCCCCAGGGCCTTGCCCGACTGCATGCCCTCCAACCCCTCCATTATTTCTTCAATTTCAATTGGAGCTCCCAGCCATTCCACCAGATCTTCATCCATCCTCAGGAACCTCAACTGACCCAAGAACTACCTCATCCCTCCACCTCAGCCGGGGTTCCGACTCATATAATTTGCTGTAAAAATCCTTGAACACATCACTCACCCCCACTGGGTTCAGGACCGTGATCCCACCTCTACTCTTTACTCTCCCTACCTCCCTGGCCGCCTCCCTTTTTCTGAGCTGGTGCGCTAACATTCTGCTTGAACTTTTTCCCAGACTCATAGATCGCCCCCCTTGCCTTCCTCAACTGTTCCACCGCCTTCCCTGTAGTCAACAGCCCAAATTCCACCTGCAATCTCCACTGCTCCTTCAGTAACACTGCGTCCGGGGCCTCCGAGTATCTCCTGTCCACCTGAAGTATCTCCCCAACTAGCCTATCCCTCTCAGCTCATTTCACCTTTTCTCTATGGGCCCGCATCAAGATTAATTCCCCTCTGACCACTGCCTTCAAAGCTTCCCAGACCGTTGTTGCAGAGACCTCGGGTCCCGCGCATGCGCAGTTGGGCAGGTGCCAACCAGCGCATGCGCGGTGGCCGCCCTCCCCCAGGGCGCCGCCCCCCCCAGGGCGCCACCCCCCTCGGTCCGCTCCCCCCCGCTCGGTCCGCTCCCCCCTCGGCCCGCCCGCCCCCCCTCGGCCCCGCCCCCCGGCCCCCCCAGCCCCCCCCCCACCCTGGCCCCGCCTCCCCCCCCCACCCCGTCCCCGCCTCCCCCCCCACAAGGGCGCCGAAGTTCAGCTTTCCCGGGGCGCCAGCAACCCTAGGGACGGCGCTGTGTACAGCCGTGAGCCAGCTGACCTAGCTGACCTGATAGCTCCCGTCCATGGCACTAAACAGACTGTCTCCCCATTGTTCTCTCTCCCCCCCCCCCCGCACTTGGACATACATATTCAAAGAATCACATTCCCCAGTAAATAAACAGTAGAAAAAACAGTGGAAAACAACCAGAGAACCCTCCCCCATCCAGCTCCCAGTAAAACAAAGTTAACGTCAGACCTCAAAACAGCCCCATATTGCACATAACACTACTTATTCAAACCAGCACAAAAGTGATTATCAACAAATCACCATTGCAATACTCTCCCCAAGGCTCCAGTGTCTTTAGTTCACATCCAGTCTTTTTTCCCTGATGGAAGTTAATGCATCGTCCGGTGTTTCAAAGTAGAATTCACGGTCCTCATATGTGACCCACAGACGTGCTGGGTACAGCATCCCGAACTTCACCCTCTTCTTAAAGAGGGCCGATTTTTCCCGATTAAACTGTGGGCAGCAGGGTAGCATGGTGGTTAGCATAAATGCTTCACAGCTCCAGGGTCCCAGGTTCGATTCCCGGCTGGGTCACTGTCTGTGTGGAGTCTGCACGTCCTCCCCCTGTGTGTGTGGGTTTCCTCCGGGTGCTCCGGTTTCCTTCCACAGTCCAAAGATGTGCGGGTTAGGTGGATTGGCCATGCTAAATTGCCCGTAGTGTCCTAATATAAAAAAAAAGTAAGGTTAAGGGGGGGGTTGTTGGGTTACGGGTATAGGGTGGATACGTGGGTTTGAGTAGGGTGATCATGGCTCGGCACAACATCGAGGGCCGAAGGGCCTGTTCTGTGCTGTACTGTTCTATGTTCTATGTTCAAATCCAATATGTTCTATAAACTCGGCTCGCCTCTGAGCCCAGGTCTTGATAACTGTGCAGCTCACAATTCTCACCTGCTGCTCGCTCTTTCTTGGCCCACCGCAGAATGTGTTCCGTTTCCAAAAACCGGTGCATTTGTACCACCATCGCCCTGGGCGGCTCGTTTGCACGGGGCTTCTTCGCAAGGGCTCTGTGCGCTCTATCCACTTCCAGGGGCTGAGGGAACGCTTCAGCCCCCACCAACTTCTCCAACATGTTCATCACATAGGCCCTCGCATCCGATCCCTCACTGCCATCAGGGAGGCCGAAGATTCTCAGGTTCTGCCTCCTGGATCTGTTCTCCAAGTCCTCCAGCTTCTCCTGCATTCTTTTCTGGCGGTCGTTCATCATCCCCCACCTTGGTCTCCAACACAGTTATATATTTCTTGTGCTCGGACACGTTTTTCTCCACCTCCTGGATCGTACATCCGTGGATTTCTTGATTCTACACCACCTGATCAATCAAAGCCTTGATCGAGTCGAGCGTGTCCTTCTTAAGCTTGGCAAAGCATTCTTCAAAAAACTTCACCAGCTGCTCCATTAACCACTGCGCCATCTCCCTACGGCTCAGCTTCTCCGCCATGTCTTCCCATGTTGCCGACTCTGCTCTCATCTTTCTTTTAAAACTTTGTCTTCTCACACAGCCACTTCTGGTCCAATTCTCGAAGCACTGGAGGGGGATTACTCCTCACCGTCTCAATCTCCACCGATTCATCCAATAAAATCCGGGAAAAAATGGGAGATAAAGGTCCAAAAGTCCGTCACTATCCGGGAGCGATCAAATGTGCAATCTACTCCTCCATGGCCGCCACCGGAAATCTGGCTACTTAGGAACACTGAATCACTTTTTTGGACCCTGGGGAGTTTCACACCAGTTTAGCCCACACTTTGTAGGTGCGATCGTCTGGCCTCGTTACTCTCGCGCCCAAGCGTTGTGAGGCTGGTGAAGAGTGGGAGCGACCAAAAACGGGAACCGCGCTAGGCGCCAAACAGTTTGCGATGCAACTGGCCTGCTCCCGTAGACGAAATCAGAATCTCGCCGTAGCGTGGCAAGAAACCAATTATCACTTAAGCCCATTTCCATAAAATTAACGAGAGGTACCTGTTACCCAACGGCCTCACGTCATTCAGCCGCTTCCCCAGCAAGTGCTCATGCTGGCACCGATTAATACTCCTTTTTAAAAACATGAACCTGGTGGAAGGGCTTCTATGGGGAGCCGAGGATGGGAGTAGCCTCTTTGCTCACAGGCAAAGAGCCCAGGGGTACTGGGCTTGCTGCCCCAGTGCTCGGTGGGGGATGGGGACCCTCGACTAGGGGTGGGCCGTCATAGGAGGGCAGGTGGGTGTGGGGGGAAACCAGGGGGAAACCACTCGCTGCACCATCATGCCAGCCCCTGGATCATGTATACGCATTAGAGGGCAACCGTTGTCCCTGTCCATCTGCCTCTGGACCACCCACAACCCCTACCAACTGCCGAGGCCTTTGTCTGTGGGGCTGAAGGCTACTGCTGATAGGGAATTGGTAACCGTGGTTAGGTTAGTACTGCGCACAACTCAAGTGGATTCCCCTGGGTGGATGTGGAAGTCATTGCTTAGCATCTGAATTAGACCGCGATGCCTGGACAGTGTGCCAGAACACCGTGGGAGGCAACACGACACAGGCAGCAGCCAACATCTGAACACCGAGGGGATGGGACACAGCTCCGGTGGGACATGCCCACGGCTGGAGGATGGATGAGTGCTATGGGGAGGGGCCAGAGCATGGTCTAATTGATGTTGTGAGCAGGTGTCCGGGGAACAGGGTCTGGGGACTGGTGAGGAGGGCTTGCTGCGGCCACGTGTGCATGGGCCGGGCCTTCCAGGGTGAAGGATGGGGGGGGGGGGGGGGATCAGTGGAAGAATGGATAGTCTGCCGTGAGAACCATCACTGTTTGTCGATCTAACGCCCTCTCCCAATGCATTTCAGATATGGAACGGCAGTTTGCCTTAGTGGTGCTGGTGCTACGCGATGCAGGCAGACGCCGGAGAAGGCGGCAACAGCAACGCCTGTACATGCTCGAGGCAGCAGCCCATGTGCCGGACCCCGCCCCATACCCGGCCACCCATCAGGCTAAGGAGGGACCCAGAGGGGGAGTCCTGAGATAACCCAGGGTGTACAGGCATTGCTGGTCATTCGAACAGATGATGGGCAGTGCGTGCCGCAGGAGGCTCCGCCTCAACAAGGAGATGGTGCGACACCTGTGTCATATCCTTGTGAACCTGGCACCATGTGGAGGAAGGGGACATCCTCTTCCGGTGACAGTAAAGGTCACTGCAGCCCTGAACGTTTATGCCATGGGATCATTCCAGGGCTCAAGTGGGGACCTGTGTGTTGTCTCACAAGTGCATTTGGCAGATCATGAATTCCCAGTATGCCCGGGCAGAAGACGACATCCACTTTGACATGGACCAGGCTGAACAGGACGCCCGGGCAGCAGGTTTCTCAGCCAATGTCGGGATGCCCCAGTTCCAGGGAGTCATAGATGCCACGCATGTTGCCCTGTGCTCACTGGGCCGTCTGGGGGTGCCCTATGTTAACCACCATACAACTCATCTGCAACCACCTGATAAAGATAATGCACGTGTATGCCCGCTTCCTGGGGAGTGTGCACGACAGCTACATCCTTCTTCAAGAGCATCCCAGAATGGCCGGTTGGCTCTTGGGGGATAAGGGATACCCGCTGAGGATAATGCGCCAGTGCGGAGGCTGGAGACCGAAGTAGAGACCCGCTTCAACGAGGCCCCTGCAGATACCTGGGCTGTCATTGAGCGTTGCATCGGACTCCTCAAGATGTGGTTCCGGCGCCTCGACTGCTCCGGAGGTGCGCTCCAGTCTACTGCCCGGAGGGTTGTCCGTTTTGTTGTGGTCTGCTGTGTCCTCCAAAACCTGGCACAGCAGAGAGGCAACAAACTCGAGATTGGTGATGAGGAACATCTGGCCACCTCGGAGGAGGAGGCGGGAGAGGTGGAGGAGGAGGGGGACGGTGATGACAATGATTAGGGGCTGGATCACAAGGCTGGGGAGGAACCTGAGGCCCAGCCGAAAGCTGCTGACAGGCGGCAGCGATGAGGGTCCGGCAAGTCCGGAGGGCCAGGAAGGCCCTCATGCTTGCCTGATTCATCTAGGACGCAGCCTGGTCCATCTGGTCCTGCTGTGGGGCAGCACGGTAGCACAAGTGGATAGCACTGTGGCTTCACAGCGCCAGGGTCCCAGGTTCGATTCCCTGCTGGGTCACTGCCTGTGAGGAGTCTGCACGTTCTCCCCGTGTCTGCGTGGGTTTCATCCGTGTGCTCCGGTTTCCTCCCACAGTCCAAAGATGTGCAGGTTAGGTGGATTGGCCATGCTAAATTGCCCGTAGTGTCCAAAATGGTTATGAAGGGTTATTGGGTTACGGGTACAGGGTGGGAGTGAGGGCTTAAGTGGGCCGGTACAGACTCGATGGGACAAATGGCCTCCTTCTGCACCATATGTTCTATATTCTATGTTCTATGTTCATCATCGCTACCTTACTCACCCACCAGCCCTATTTCCCACCCTCCCAGGATATGTGTCACATCACTCCAGTGCTGGGACTGTGTTGGCTCTGTCCACGGGTCTCTGTCGAAAGCAGGAGGGGGGGTGATGATAACTCACATAGAGCTGGTGATCCTCAATCTGACCCTTGCCAGTCTGCTAAGTGCTCGCTCACACCCATCACCTGCACGCAGTGGTGCATTGCGGAAGTAAGTGACAGAGGCATGCTACTGGTTGTGCACAAGGGTGTTTATTGTTCAATATAGGTCCCCACTCTCCTGATGGTGCAGCCCCACCCACCCCCAACCCACCTCAACCCCCAATGCCCTCACCCCCTACCTACCCTGTCCTCCCTCTCCCAGTGCCCTCAGTGATTCTCAATGTGTTTTGCCCTCCTAACTCTACCGCTACGTCTAGGTGTCTCCCCAGGATGCACATGTGAGGTGGAGGCAGCCAGCTGATTACCTCATCCCGTGGCCTTTGATGCCCATGGTGGGCATCCTCTGGGGGTTCTGAGGACAGAGCCCTGTGGTGCCCTGTCCCATGTGCCGAACTCGAGACACAGCCTCAACAGAGGGCTGGAACCCGGGAGAACTGGTGGCCACTATCAACACTCCGTGGGACGGGTCCAGGTTGGCACCCAGCGCCCCCTCCTCCCGTTCGTTGCCATATCCTACTTTGGGTATGGGGGGGGGGGGGGGGGGGGGGGGGCAGCTGGTTTGAGCCCCTGCATCCTCTGGCTCTGCGAGCCCTGCCGGTTCCCCATGGTCCGCACCATTGAACAAATGCCCTTAAAGATGCTCCTCAGTGACTGGGAAACATCTCCCAGTCATCAGACCATGCTCTGCAGTGCCTCAGCTATGCCCACCTGTGACTGGAACAAGCTCCGCAACACCTCGGCCATGCCCAACTGAGAGCAGGGCATGTCCCACAGGGCAGCACGGTAGCATTGTGGATAGTACAATCGCTTCACAGCTCCAGGGTCCCAGGTTCAATTCCGGCTTGGGTCAATGTCTGTGCGGAGTCTGCACATCCTCCCCGTGAGTGCGTGGGTTTCCTCCGGGTGCTCCTGTTTCCTCCCACAGTCCAAAGATGTGCAGATTAGGTGGATTGGCCATGATAAATTGCCCTTAGTGTCCAAAATTGCCCTTAGTGTTGGGTGGGGTTACTGGGTTATGGGGATAGGGTGGAGGTGTTGACCTCAGGTAGGCTGCTCTTTCCAAGGGCCGGTGCAGACTCGATGGGCCGAGTGGCCTCCTTCTGCACTGTAAATTCTATGAAAAACCTCATCAAGGTCAACCTGGCACTGAGTGACATCCTCACCTGGCCTCCACCACGTCCTGGAGCCTCCCCAGGTCAGCATCCCTGAATCATGGGGCCGGTCTCCTCTGTGTCATTATTGTCAGGCGGCTGGGATTGGCTGAGCAAATGCAATTTAAGTGCTGCCCATCGTTGTTAGCTGGTGTGCGTGGTCCCGACGAATCAGCTGGCGCGCCAGTATTTGAGGCGAGAAGCCTGTGAGGCCTCGTTAATTGGATGTTGAATAGCGTTGCTAGCCTTGCTGGGTCAGCGCCGGAAGACCCGCGACAATTCCTGCTTGCTCACACACGGAGAAGTATTTCCAGAGAATCGCGTCCAGAATTTTTTTTAGCACTGGTGAGCTGAAATCAGAGATCGGGCCACCATTTTGAAAGGTGGCCCCAATCTCGAAGGGAGCTTGTGGGTCCCCACCCATGGGTAATGTCACCGTCCACACATATGGGCACTACCCCACACCAACCAGGTGAGGACACCCTCCTATGGGGTCCCTAGGGGCCCCCCTCTTCAGGCTTCCCTCAAGCCCACTTACAGCACTTCCCCCCCCCCCCCCTTCCACAACCCCCACACGTCACACCCCCAACCTCTCGGAGGCCTATAGTCCCCCCTCCATCCTCCTTTCATGGGCATGGACCCCTCACCCCCTGACTCAGGCACCCTTGCACTGCAACCCTGGCACCCAGGCAGTCGCCTGTCGACTTAACAGTGCCACCTGAGCACCTAGGCAGCGCAAGGGTGGCAGTGCCAAGGTGTACCAAGGCAGTGCCAAGGTGCCCACATTCCAGGGGGAGGAGCACTTACACTGACCATCCAGAAGCCTCCGATGGGACGGGAGACGTCCCGGGTGCCATTCCACCTGGTCCATGTTTGAGTGGACCAATGCTGATTGGCGCCTGGCTGTGGTCTCCCTGGGGAGGCCGGTGCATCCCGCATTGCCAGTGGATACCGGGTAAGTTTGTTAAGCCAGTTTAAAACAGGCTTCGGCGCGTGCTGTTTGGTCACACACTTTGTGGGCATGTTTCAGATTCGAACACCCTGCTGGACTTGGGTGAATCTCGCGGGGTGCGAAGCATGTCGGGAAGTCCGCGAGAGGGCTCTCCCGGCATTCACCAGATCTACCGCACTCAAGCGAGAGCACAATGTGGCCGGTGGATTGCGCCATATATTCCAAATGTGGTTCTCTACTGCGGCAGCATGACTTGCCAATATTTTTGCGTAATGCCCTGGACGAAGAAGCCAGCATGCCGTATGCCTTCTTGACTACCTTCTCCACTTGCATTGACACTTTCAGTGACCTGTGGTCCTGTACACCCAGATTCCGCTGCCTGTCAATATTCTTAAGGGTTCTGCCATTTACTGTATATTTCCCATCTGTATTTGACCTTTCAAAATGCATTGCCTCATATTTTTCTGGATTAAATTCCATCTGCCATCTCTCCGCCCAAGTCTCCAAAGGATTTAAATCCTGCTATATCCTTTGACAGCAGCCCTCATCGCTATCCACAATTCCACAAACCTTTGTGTCGTCCACAAACTTTCCAATCAGACCAGTTCCATTTTCCTCCAAATCATTTATATATACTACGAACAGCAAAGGTCCCAGCACTGATCCCTGCGGAACACCACTAGTCACAGCCCTCCAATCAGAAAAACACCCTTCCACTGCTACGTTCTCTGACTGTATAACTGAAATTTCTCACCTGGAACCATCCTCATGAGACTGGGGAGAGGAGATGCAGGGAGATCGAAGTAGTTGCATCAGGATGGTTCCTTGTGCTGCCTCTAGCAGCAGTTTGCAGACTTGGGCTACCACATCAATCAGCAACCTACAACCAATTGGAATTGGACTGCTTTTTGCTTGCTAAGCTGGAGTACAGAAATTACTTGGAGGCAGCCTCCTGGCAGCAGACTGAGAATCCATCAGAGCTTTATCCCAATGTACCACTGAAGCAACTACAAAGAGGAAAAGGTCACAGATACATATACAACCAATTCTGTGACAGGGTTCCCTCTCCACAGCTCTTTAATTTTTTGCAAGCACCCAAGAGTTACTCCATTTTCAGGCACTGCTCTTTCTGCTTCATCATTGCAGTTGCCAGCCATGCAGCAATGTGAGCCTTCTGACTGGGTCTTTAGTATCACTGTTCCATTCTTAATCGGTGGCATCTAAATTGGCTGCTTCCTATCAGGTCACCAAGGTTGAGGACACGAACAGGGTCAGGATTCAAAAATTATCTCAACTTTGATCCTTTAATGCCAAAAGGAAATTTGGTATTGCTGACAAAAGAGACACACTATCAAAGTTTTTCCACTTTGCATTCATCAGGACAGCTGTGCTGGAATAGCAGTGATAAAATGAACAATTAAATTGGATTGGATTGGATTTGTTTAATTTCACGTGTACCCAGTTACAGTGAAAAGTATTTTTCTGCAAGCAGCTCAACAGATCATTAAGTACATGAAAACAAAAGAAAATACATCATAGGGCAACACAAGGAACACAATGTAACTAGATAACACCGGCATTGGGTAAAGCATACAGGGGTGTAGTGTTAATGAGGTCAGTCCATAAGAGTCTGGTAACAGTTGGGAAGAAGCTGTTTTTGAATCTGTTCGTGCGTGTTCTCAGACTTTTGTATCTCCTGCCGATGGAAGAAGTTGGAAGAGTGAGTAAGCATGGTGGGAGGGGTCTTTGATTATACTGCCTGCTTTCCCCAGGCAGTGGGAGGTGCAGATGGAGTCAATGGATGGGAAGCAGGTTCGTGTGATGGACTCGGCTGTGTTCATGACTCTCTGAAGTTTGTTGCGGTCTTGGGTCGAGCAGTTGCCATACCAGGCTGTGATGCAGCCAGATAGGATGCTTTCTATGGCACATTTGTAAAAGTTGGTAAGAGTTAGTGTGAACATGTCGAATTTCCTTAGTTTCCTGAGGAAGTATAGGTGCTGTTGTGCCCACTCTACAGATGTGGTACAGCAGAAATGGAAAAGCATTTTTTAAAGCAAAGCAATATTTATTCTATGAACTCAAGTTAACCTTTTTAAAACATACAGTGAACATCTTAGCAACCATTAATTCAAATACAACCCCCAAAGAATACAGCACTAGGTAATCCTTAATAAATTCCCAAACAACATTCAGGAGACAAAAGACCCTTTTAACACAAAGATCAGGGCCGCAATTCTCCGCAACCACGATGGGTGGGAGAATAGCGGGAGGTCCACTCCCGCACCTCCCGCTATTCTCCTACCCCCCACAAAATGGCGTGTCCGGTTTTCCGACACGCCGCTCGGAGATGGGCCGAGCGGCCTGCCGTTCCCGTCATGAACATGGCGCGCCAGGTAAGTGTGGGGCCTAGGAGGGGCGGATCGGGGATCGAGCACCACAACCGTGCTCGGGAGGGGACTGGCCCGTGATCGGTGCCCACCGATCATCGGGCCGGCGTCTCAAGGGGACGCACTCTTTCCCCTCCGCCGCCCCGCAAATTCAAGCTGCCACGTCTTGCGGGGTGGCTGAGGGGAAAGACGGCAACCGCGCATGCACGGGTTTGAGCTTCCCAACCCGCGCATGCGCGGCTGACATCATTAGGCGCCGCTGCGGCGTCATTCTTGGCGCGCCGGGCCTTGAAGCCAGGGACAAGGCCCGGCCGCCGAGTTTCCCGGTACGGCCCACCTATCCCCCCGGGTAGGGGAGAATAGGGGGCCGGGAGAGGCTTCCGACGCCGTCGTGAACCTCTCCAGGTTTCACGACGGTGTCGGGCCTTGCGGAGAATTCCGCCCCAGGTTTAAATTCACTATTGATAACATTTATAATTCTGAATTCACCAAATGATCAAGAAATTTTAATGGCAGAGAGTTAGTACACCTGCTTTGTCTGGCTTCAGCTCCAACACTGAAACAAAACCAAAACAACACAGACACACCCAAGCTTTTCTCAAAGTGAAACTAAAAGCTGGCAGAAAGCCTAGCTCCACCCGCACTCTGACATCACTGCAGTAATAAACACCCATTTCTTAAAGGTACACCCACTACAGTTATTCTATAAAAACACACATTTCTTAAAGGCACACTCACATGAGAGTGGGGTTATGGGGATAGGATGGGAGAGTGGCCTAGATAGGGTGCTTGGTGATTACCAGATGGGCTGAATGGCCTCCTTCTCACTCGGGATTCTAAGGTTCTATGTAAACCAAATGACGACGTATTAACACTGTTTCTCTCTCCACAGATGCCGATAGATATGAGTTTTGTTTTCCAGCATTTTCTGTTTTTATATCAGATTGCCCAGTACCTACTGTATTTTGCATTTGTAAGATGATCAGGCCTCATTCTCTCTAATGTCCTCAGTTAATTCACATATTTGCTCAGTTTCGCTGGAGGTCAAGCTGGTTTCCCAAGCCTTTTCAGATTTCATTGAAATGCTTTCATCGCCTTGTGTCATTAGCATTGAAATTAGCCACTGTTTTTGCTCAGACTAAATTATATTTTGCAAGAATCATAAAAAGAGTTATGTAAACATGCTTTGCACCAATTTACAGTTTTGTCATACCAGCCCTTCATTTAAACAGTAGTTGTATAATTTGGGATCAGTTTCATTTCAATATTCTTTTGGATGCATACATTGAGCAGCATGGTGGCACAGTGGTTAGCACTGCTGCCTCACAGCGTCAGGGACCCGGGTTCAATTAGAATCATAGAATTATAGAATTTACAGTGGCCATTCGACCCTCGAGTCTACACTGGCCTTTGAAAGAGCACCCTACTTTTTTTTGGAATATTGTTATTGGCATTTTCAATTATACACAGTAAAACTTTACCTTCAATATTTACAGCACGTGTGGTTCTTCTGTACATACAATCGTTCTTGGTATTTTCTCCTCCACCCCCCACCCCCACCCCCGGCCCCTCCTTGGCATCCCCTTCTTTCCTTCAGGGTGTTCTGTCCCCTAGCTTCTATTCTCCCCTGTCCCCCCCACCCCTCCCCTGAAAGCGAGGGCATTGGCCCACTTCCCCATGTGTAGCTCTGGCTGTTCTGATACCCCGAAGATTGCCACTCACAGGCATGGCTTCACCCTCACCCCCACAACCTTGGACATCGCCTCGAAGAAGGCTGTCCAGAACCCCACAAGTTCGGGGTGACAAGTGGGCAGCACGGTAGCATAGTGGTTAGCACAGTTGCTTCACAGCTCCAGGGTCCGAGGTTCGATTCCCGGCTTGAGTCACTGTTTGTGTGGAGTCTGCACATTCTCCCCGTGTGCGTGGGTTTCCTCCGGGTGCTCTGGTTTCCTCCTGCAGTCCATAAATGTCCAGATTAGGTGGATGGCCATTCTGGATTGCCCTTAGTGTCCAAAAAGGTTGGGTTGGGTGGGGTTACTGGGTTACGGGGATAAAGGGCGATGGGGTGGAAGTATGGGGCTTAAATGGGGTGCTTTTTCCCAGGGCCGGTGCAGACTCAATGGGCTGAATTACCTCCTTCTGCACTGTAAATTCTATGATTCTATGATAAGCACACATCATGTGGATGTGGTTGGGCAGGCCTCACTAGCACCTTTCACATTTATCTTCAACATCCGGGAAGAACCTGTTCATTCGGGTTCTGGACAGGTGCGCTCTGTGCACCACCTTTAGCTGCATGAGGCTGAGCCTTGAGAAGGAAAGGGGGAGTTGACCCTGGTCCAGAGTCCCCAGCCCACTTCTGTCCCCAGGTCGTCTCCGCAGTTTCCCTCTTCCTTACTGTCAGTGTTTATCAGGCCCTCTAATAATGTGGTCCCCAGGGCCCTGGGGTATCCCACTGTCTCCTTCCGGAGAAAGTGCCTGGAGGTGTTGAAGTTCCTGGCCTGTCGGGAGTTCCAGGTCGTTCATCTGTCCCCCATGTAAAAGTCCCTGACTTTTAGCCTCCCCCTGTCCTGTCTCCATTTTTTAAAAGTGGTGTCGACCATGGCTGGTGGGAACTTATGGTTTCTGCAGATGGGGGGGACACCTCGGTCAGACTGAAATATTGCCTCATCTGGTTCCATGTCCTTACTGTGGCTACTGCCACTGGGCGGGATGTGTGTTTTGTTCGGGGGGGGATGGGAACGCTGCCATGGCGAGAGCCAGGAGGGTCGGTCCCTTGCAGGAAGCCTCCTCACCCATTCCACATAAAAGCAAATTACTTCGGATGCTGGAATCTGAATCTGAATCTGCTGAGATTTTCCAGCATTTTCTCTTTGGGCTCAACCATTTCATGGTGGGTTCACGTATCCATCCCCTCACTGTCTCCGCTGTACCTGCCCAGTAGTAGCATTATAAGTTTGGTAGTGCCAGGCTGCCCATGTCTTTTCTCCTCTGCAACGTTGATTTAGGGATTCTTGGATTCTTCCTTCCCAGTACGTTCATTTTGATCGTGTGCACCCTCCGCGCCATGGAGAGCGGGAGCGGGTCCCATCTCTGTTCGTCCTTTTTGACATCCTCCGCCAGGCTAGTCAGAGTCCACTTACGGATCTGTGTCCAGTCCCGGGCTATTTGGAACCCCAGGTAGCGGAATTTGTTTTGGGCTAATTTGAATGGGAGTCCTCCAGCAACGTCCCTCCCCCCGTTTGGGTTCACCAGGAATGGCTCACTCTTGCCCAAGTTAAGTTTATAACCCGAGAAGTTTCCAAACTCTTTCAGGAGCTGCATGATTGCTCTCAGGCCTTTCTACGATTCTGAGACATAGAGTGAGACTCTGTGCTCTGCCTCCCCTTTGGATGCCCTTCCAGCTTTTCATGTCTCACAGAGCGACCGCTAAGGGTTCAATTGCCAGGGTCAACAACAGTAGAGACAGTGGGCATCCCTGCCGTATGCTTCTGTGCAGCTGGACGTATTGAGAGCTGGCGGTGTTGGTCCGAATGCTCACCTTGGGGGCGTTGTACAGGATTTTAACCCAGGAGGTGAACCCTGCTCCTAGCCCAAACTGCTCCAGTACCTCAAAGAGGTAATTCCACTCAACGCGGTCTGCATCCAAGGAGATGCATCTAGGTGTTCTCTCCCTTGGGATCATTATTACATTCATCAGCCGCCTGATGTTTGTAATAAGCTGCCTACTTTGACAAAGCCCGTCTGGTCCTCTGCGACCACCTCTGGCAGGAAGTTCTCCAGCCTCTTGGCCAGAACCTTCGCGAGTATCTTCACGTCTATATTCAGGAGTGTAATGGGTCTGTATGAGCTGCATTCCATCGGGTCTTTATCTTTTTTGGGTATCACCGATATTGTGGCCTCTGTTAGTGTAGGAGGCAGGGTGCCCTTCGCCAGCGAGTCTGCGAACATGTCCCTTAGATGTGGGGCCAGGACTGGCGCAAATTTTTTATAGAAGTCCGTTGCCTTCCCTGCCCGCATGGAGCTGCTGCTCTCCATGATTTCTCCATTTTCCCCACCTGTCCACACCCACAACTAGCATGTCCAGTCCATCGAGGAACTGTTTTAAACACAGAGGTGTGCTGCCCTCGGTAGAATGTCTCGAATGCCAGATTGACCTCTTTTGGTTCCATTACCAGTCTGCCTCTGCTGTCTTTTGTCTGTGCTATTTCCCTAGTGGCTTCCTGCTTTCTCAGCTAGTGAGCCAGTAGGTGGCCTGTCTTCTCTCCATGCTTGTAGAAGGTCCCCTGTGTTTGGCAGAGTTGGTGTACTGCTTTCCTAGTGAATAGCAGGTTAAAATCCATTTGTAACTCTTTCCTCTCCGCCAGAAGCTCTACAGTCAGTGATTCGCAGTACTTTCTATCGATCTCCAGGACGGAGTCAATCAACTGTTGCCTGGCTGCCTTCTCTTTCCTGTCTCTGTAAGCCTTGTAGGCTATAATTTACCCCTGACCACGGCCTTTAGTGCATAGTCGCCTTTGGCCTGTGATGTTTTCTGGCAGAAGGCCTTGTCGACCAAGAGATCCATGTCCAACCTCCATGTGGGGCTTTGGGCATGGCCCTCTCCAACCTCACATTCATGTAATGTGGAGAGTGGTCGGAGATGAATATCGCGGAGTTTTCTGCTCCTACTATTCCTGAAAGCATCAATTTCCCCACTGCAAAGAAGTCGATCCAGGTGTATATACCTGTTAATCGGCGAGAAGAACGAGAATTCCCTCTCGCCAGGGTGCACGATCCACTACAGGTCCACAGCCCCCACCTGTTCCATGAATGTTCCCAGTTCATTCGTCATGCCTGTTCCCCGTTCTGGAGTTTCTTAGTTGGTCAGTGGGTCCTGTACACAGTTAAAATTCGCCACTCTTAATCAGTGTGTCGAGGTCAGGGATTTCCGGCATGATCTTCTTTATAAATTCTGTGTCATCCCAGTTGGGTGCGTATACATTTACCAGTACGACCCTCAGGTTGTCTCCGGCAGGAAGATCATGTTGGCCTTCAGGCTTCTTAAGTGGGTGATGATTCTGGATCTTTTCACCGGACCGTTAAGTCACATTCCATGTGAATATCCTGATGGGGGGTTACTGGTCCCCCCCCGTTTCCTGCGGGATCAACCATATTGATGTATCGTCAATTGGACTCGAGACACGATGAAGATCCAAACTGTGGCTTTAATCAGCTAGTTGTTAGCCCGGTGGTCGACTACAGAGAAAGGCCGACCGCCGGGAACTCTGGGTACTTATACCTCGGAGGCGGGGTCTACTTGCCTCTCGACCAATTGGTGAGCAGTCACATGACTAGTCCCAGCCAATCTGACGAGAGGCACATGGCAAGCCAGAGCCAATGGGAAACCCATGCTCTGCACCAATGGCAGTGCTCGCATTCATACCACCACACACACTTACCTGGTGGATGTGCCCCTGTACTCTTTATTAGGTGGCCGACCAAACCGTCCTCACAGTTAAGCCGGGCCCTTTCGGGGTTTTCCTTTGTCCAGGGGGCACCCAACATGGCCGCCAACTGTGTGTACACCACGGTGTTGTGCCCCTGCACTCAGGAGTTTCCCTTTGTTTATGAATCATCCAAAGTGGCTGCTTGTGGTGTCATCTTGTTCCCTCTGCCTGCTCCCTACCTTCCCAAGCAAATTCAGTTGCCAACTCTCTTTCTCCGATCAGTGCCCTGAATGTACTGTGCTCCCCCTGCCCCCCCGTCCCCTTCCCACGTCTCACCCTCCCTGTCCCCCCCTGCATTCCCCCATCTTGCTGCTGTGTCTCCTCCCCCCCACCACCCCGGCCAGGCGCTCCCTCTCCGCTCCCTGTCCTCCCTTGCTAGCCCACCCTGCTAGTGTGGTGGCCCCCCCTCCCTGGGCTGGTCTAGCCCTTTGCCTGTGTTCTCCAACTGCCTTTTTTTCCTCTCCGCCCACTCACCTCCTTTCCCTGTCCTCACTCTCTCCTGCAACCTATCTTTCTGTTCAGAATGAGGCAGTACAGTCCCGCACAGACACATAGCCAAGACTATAAGTCTCTGGTTCTTTCTCTGACTTTCAGCGATCCTCCTCTGGTACGCCTTCATCTCAGCCGTGCTTGTTCTCTGTCCAGGCCGCTAGTCCGTACAAAGTCATTTGTTTATGTTGTATTGAAATAATATTCTTTGCTCTGGTACGCAACCCAGAGTCTGGCCGGGAATAACATGCCAAATCACACCCCACTCTTGTAGAGCGCCAATTTTGCCTTGTCAAACCTTATTAAACCCGGCCGTTTTCTTTCCCATGTCTGTCCCAATATCCTGATTGATACGGATTCTTTGCCGATCCAGGTATCAGTGCAGCTTTGCTGTAATTGCTCTTGGCTGCTCCCCCCACCTTGAGCTTTGGTCTGGGCGACCTGTGTGCCCTGTCGAGTTCTGGGGGGATTGGAGAAACTGTCCCTCCCGACTCGGTTGCCCAGCATTTGGGCGATATAGTCTGTTGGGTCTCTGCCCTCGATGCCTTCCGGCAGGCCCATAATTCATATATTCTGCCTCCGGGACCCGTTTTCTGGTCCTCGACCTTTCCCTTCAAACTCCCCTGGGCCGCCACCAACCTTTTCACCTCTACAAATGCTTCTGAAAGTGACTTTTTAGTTGTGGTTGGGAGGAGAGCCACTTGATGTGCATTCTCTCAACACATCACCGTCACCGGAATACAGAGTACCCTACTTAACCCCACACCACCACCCTACCCCCGTAACCCAGTAACCCACCTAACCTTTGGACATTGGCAATTTATCACAGCCAATCCACATAACGTGCACATCTTTGGACTGTGGGAGGAACCCGGAGCACCCGGACGAAACCCACACAGACAAGGGGAGAACGTGCAGACTCCGCACAGACAGTCACCCGAGGCTGGAATTGAACCCGGGTCCCTGGAGCTGTGAGGTATCACTGCTAACCACTGTGCCACCGTGCCGCCAAATTCTGACCTTGAGCAACTGTCTGTGTGGAGTTTGTATATTCTCCTTATGTCTGCCGTGGGTTTCCTCCACTTCTCCTGAGTGTCCGAAATGTGCAGGTTAGGTGGGGTTACGGGAATAGGATGGGGGAGACGGCCTAGATGTGTGCTATTTCGGAGGCTCTGTGCAGACCAGATGGGACAAATTGCCTCCTTCTGTACTGTAGGAATTCTATTATTTTATTGATGACCTGTTTAGCTGTCTACCACACTATTTGGTATTGAACTGTCTACCACACTATTTTCCCTTGAACGATTAGAAAAGGATATTTTCATGAATAGGAATTCTCCTCACAGGGAAAAAAAGTTGCATCCTTCCACTACCCAGGAGGAAATGTGACATACGGCGGAGAAGCACTGTACAGATCTCTAGGGGAATCACTTATTCACCCAGATGCTAATGAGACAGAATGGAGGATAAACATTGATATTGTCATGGAGTGGTTTGAAAAGGAAGACTTTGATTTTGTAACTTTATACTATGGAGAGCCTGATCATATTGGACATAAAACGGGACCAGAGACACAGGAGAGACGTGATATAATCCGGCAGATTGATAGAACCATTGGTTACCTAATAGACAACATTGAGAGACACAACCTGAAGGAAAAGCTAAATGTTATAATAACTTCAGACCATGGGATGACAACCATAAAGAAAGCCCCTGAAGTGAATGAAATCAGGCTGTCAAAATTCATCGATTTTAAAAATATTAAACTTGAGCTTTTAGACTACGGCGGCTTTGGGATGCTTTTACCAAAGGAAGGAAAGACAGAAGAAGTTTACCAGGCATTGAAGAATGCCCACCCTCATTTAAAAGTCTATAAAAAGGAGGAGTTTCCTGAAAGATTTCATTATAGTAAAAATGATCGTGTTTTACCAATCCTTGTTTATGGAGACCTTGGCTATAATGTAAATGGGGTAAGTAACAAATACTTTTATTTATGTTTTAACTATATAAGGGTCATGGAAAGAGTAATTCATTCAAAACATGTGAATCTCTATTTTCGATATAAATTAAATAATAAATGATCTGAACGTTTGATCATGGAATCAGAATCACAGAATAATAGAGTACAGAAGAGGCCATTTGGCCCATCGAGTCTGCACCGCCGCATGAAAGGCAACTGATCTGCCAATTCTAATCCCATTTGCCAGCACTTGGCGCATAGCCTCGAATGTTAAGCCATGCCAATTGCTCATCCAGGTACTTTTTAAAGGATGTGAGGCAACCGGCCCTCTACCACCCTCCCAGACAGTGTGTTCCAGACCATTACCACCCTCTGGGTAAAAACGTTTTCCTCAAATAGCCCTGAACCTCCCACCCCTCACCTTGAACTTGTGTCCCCTCGTAACCAATCCTTCAACTAAGGGGAACAGCTGCTCCCTATCCACCCTGTCCACGCTAAATTGCCCCTTAGTGTCCAAAGCATTATGTGAGGTTAGTGAGTTATGGGGATGGCGTGAGGGTGTGGGTCTAGGTAAGGTGCTCTTTCCAAGTGTCAGCCCAACGGGTCTGCACCAGCCCTCTGAAGTAGCACCCTACTGAGTCCAACTCCCTGCCCTCTCCCTGCAACCCCATAACCCCACCTATGTTTCACGTTTTTGGTCACTAGGAGTAATTTAGCATGTCCAATCCACTTAACCTGCACATTTTTGTATGGTGGGAGGAAACTGGAGCACCCGAAGGAAACTCACTCGGACACGGGCTAAAGTGAAAATTCCACATAGACAGTTACCCAAGGCCAGGAATGAATCCGGGACCCTGGCAAGGTGAGGCAGCAGTTCTGACCACTGTGGTACCGTGCCACCTCTGGACAACTTAAAATAGAGTCATTCTGCAGGTTTATCTTTCCTCTGGTAGACCAGACTGAGATAGGGAATTTATGTGCAACATAAACATAAAGGTTATTGCGGCACAGTATTTTGGCTCATTGAGTCCAAATTCTCTGTAGAGCAATTAAGTCAGTCTGATTCCCTCACTCTATTCCGGTAACCAGGCAAATGTATTTCTCTCAAACACCCATCCAATTTGTTTAGGAATTGTTGATCATTTCTGTTTCCAACATACTTTGCCACCAGACCGGAGAGATAGGGTGTTCTTTCAGAGGGTCGGTGCAGATTCGATGAGCCAAATAGCCTCCTTCTGCACTGTAGGGATTCTATACAATATATGGTAGTGCAGCGATTCAAAGGCCAGGCTATTGGTCTGAGGACATGGGTTCAAATCCCACCACAGCAGCTAGTGAAGTTTAAATTCAGTTATTAAATCTTAAATAAAAAGCTAATCTCACTAATAATGACCATGGCAACTATCCTCGTTTGTAGTAAAACACATCTGGTTCACTAACCTTTAGGGAAGGAAACCTGCCGTCCTTACTTCGTCTGGCCTACATGTGACTTCGGACGCACAGTAACGTGGTTGACTCTTAATTGCTCTCTGAAATAGCCAAGTGGGACATTCAGTTTAAGACAATTAGACATGGGCAACAAATGCTGGTCTTACCCATAATGTCCACATCCCATGAATGAATTTCTAAAAACTGCCTTAACAAGTTGGTTCATTTCTTATTGAAAAGAGTTGTTACATCTTCATTTCTATTTTTCTGAGGTTAAAATTTTCCAGCAGGCAGCTTATAACTTCCAAATTTTAACACTTAACTGCACATATTCATTCAAGTTGCTATCTGATTTGCACATTAATTGCCTTTAATTTCATTAGTATTGTTACTGTAAATTCTGGCACAAAAAGTTCAGGGAAGAGATGATACAATTTTGTTAATTTGAAATGCACAGGTAATTTTTGGAAACGAGAGGTAGTCATATAAAAAATGTTCATTGTCTGAGTATTGTGGGAGTCATTGAGATATTCATCAATCGACCATTTCATTTTCATTCATTTCATTTCATTTATCATTTCAGAGAATCATACTTTACATTAATAAAGGAGACCATGGATTTGACAATAAAGAAATGGACATGAAGATGATTTTCCGAGCTTTTGGCCCTGATTTTAAGAGTGCATACCTGTCAGAACCTTTTGACAGTGTTCATATATATCCATTGATGTGTAAGTTAATAGGAGTAAAGCCTGAACCCAACAATGGATCGTTAATGTATACTGATGGGATGTTGGTAGATTCATTTGAAAATGGATTGGAGAAACCAGGTATTGAGTAGTTTTTCTTTTTTTTTAACAAACAATTTTATTGAGGTATTTTAGGCATAAGTGACATTGTACAGTACAAAAAAAAAGAAGTCAAGAAACAAATTACAAATTAAACATAGTGCAAACCACGGCTCTGTTCATGCACAGACTTGCCTCAATATCCCCCTACTCTACTCTACCCTAGCCCCCACCCCCCTGCTGACGCTTACTCCTCTACGAAGAAGTCAATAAATGGCTGCTACCTTCGGGCGAACCCTAGTAGTGAACCTCTCAAGGCGAACTTGACTTTCTCTGGGCCAAGAAAGTTCGCCATGTCCGATAACCATACCTCAGCCCTCAGGGGCTTTGAGTCCCTCCATGCTAACAGTATTCGTCGCCAGGCTACCAGGGAAGCAACGGCCAGAATGTCGGCCTCTCTCTCTTCCTGGACTCCCGGGTCCTCCAAAACCCCAAAGATTGCCACCTCCGAGCTCATTACCACCCCAGTTTTCAATACACGGGACATGACATCTGCGAATCACTGCCAATACCCCCTGAGTTTAGGGCACTACCAGAACATGTGTACATGGTTAGCCGGCCCTCCGGCGCATCTAGCACACTTGTCCTCCAGCCCAAAGAATCTGCTCATCTGGGCCACCGTCATGTGGGCCCGGTGCACGACCTTAAACTGGATCAGGCTGAGCCTGGCGCATGTTGCGGTCGTGTTTACTCTGCTCAGGGCGTCTGCCCAAATACCGTCCATCAGCTCCCCCCCGAGCTCCTCCTCCCACTTAAGCTTCAGGTCCTCGGTCTGCATATCCTCAGCTCCCATTAGTTCCTTTCAGACGTCTGAAACTCTACCCTCTCCCACCTCTCCCCTAGAAACTACCCTGTCCTGCCTCCCCTTCGGCGGGAGACGTGGGAAGGACGGCACCAGTCTGCATACAAAATCCCTCACCTGTAAGTATCTAAAGTCGTTCTCTCTCTGGTTTAGATCACTAAGGGGCTGATTTAGCTCACTAAGGGGCTGGTTTAGCTCACTAAGGGGCTGGTTTAGCTCACTTGGCTAAATCGCTGGCTTTTAAAGCAGACCAAGCAGGCCAGCAGCACGGTTCGATTCCCGTACCAGCCTCCCCGGACAGGCGCCGGAATGTGGCGACTAGGGGCTTTTCACAGTAACTTCATTGAAGCCTACTCGTGACAATAAGCGATTTTCATTTCATTTTCATTTTCTCGCCAGCCCAAACGCCTCCAGCGCCCTCATGCTCGGAAAGCTCCCTTCCAGGAACAGATCCCCATCCTCACAATCCCCGCCCTCCTCCACAATCATTACCCCCCAGTCCATGTTCCCCGGGGCAAATCGGTGGTTGCCGCAGATTGGGTCCACACCGATGCTCTTACCTCCCCTACATGCCTCCTCCACTGGCCCCAGATCCGAAGAGCCGCCACCACTATCGGGCTGGTGGAGTACCGTGCCGGCGGAAGCAGCAGGGCACCGTGACCAGGGCTGCTAAGCTAGTGCCCCTGCACGAAGCAGCCTCCATCCCCGACCCCGCACCCACAATCCATTTCCTTATCATCACTGTGTTGACCACCCTCTTCACCGACGGGGACTTCCCTGCCCATACAAATCCCAGAATAATTTTATTCAGCCTCTTAAAGATAAAGATGGGGAGACACTGAAAAACAAACAAGAACCGCGGGAGAATTGTCATCTTAACAGTCTACACCCTTCCCGCCAATGACAGCGGGAGCGCATCCCACCTCCGATCTCCTCCCTCACTCGTTCCACCAGTCGGGACAGGTTGAGCTTATGCAACTTGCCCCAGTCCCATGCCACCTGAATGCCCAAATATCGGAAACTCTCACCCACTAGCCTGAACGGCAACCCCTTCAGCCTACTCTCCTGCCCCCTCGCCTGAATTACAAACAACTCGCTCTTAGCCATGTTCAGTTTATATCCGGAGAACCGGCCAAATTCCCTCAGGATTGCCATAACACCGTCCATCCCCACCATTGGGTCCGATACATATGACAGCAGATCATCCGCGTATAACAAGACTCTATGTTCCACTCCCCCCCCGGACCAGCCTTTTCCAGCCCCTAGAAGCTCTCAGTGAAAGTCACAGAATTGTGGTCACAATCTCCAAAATGCTCCCCCACTAACAAATCTATCACTTGCCCTGGTTCATTACCAAGTACTAAATCCAATATGGCCTCCCCTCTGGTCGGACAATTTACATACTGTGTTAGAAAAGCTTCCTGGACACACTGCACAAACACTACCCCATCCCAACTATTTGATCTAAAGTGTTTCCACTCAATATTTGGGAAGTTGAAGTCACCCATGACTATTACCCTGTGACTTCTGCACCTTTCCAAAATCTGTTTCCCAATCTGTTTCTCCACATCTCTGCTGCTATTGGGGGGCCTATAGAAAACTCCCAACAAGGTGACTGCTCCTTTCCTATTTCTGCCTTCAACACATACTACCTCAGTAGGCAGATCCTCCTCGAACTGCCTTTCTGCAGCTGTTATACTATCTCTAATTAACAATACCAACCCCCACCTCTTTTACCATCCTCCCTAATCTTATTGAAACATCGATAATCTGGAACCTCCAACAACCATTTCTGCCCCTATTCTATCCAACTTTCCATGATGGCCACAACATCGTAGTCCCAACGTCTGATCCATGCCTTAAGTTCACCCACCTTATTCCTGATGCTTCTTGCGTTGAAGTATACACACTTCAACCCATCTCCATTCCTGCAAGTACTGTCCTTTGTCAGTGTTACCTTCCCCACTGCCTCACTACACACTTTGATGTCCTGAACATCGGCTACCTTAGTTGCTGGACTATAAATCCGGTTCCCATTCCACAGCCAAATTAGTTTAAACCCTCCCTTCCTGCTTGTACAGGTCCCACCTTCCCCAGAATGCGCTCCAATTATCCAAACACCTAAAGCCTTCCCTCCTACACCATTTCTGCAGCCACGTGTTCAACTGCACTCTCTCCCTATTCCTAGCCTCGCTATCACGTGGCACAGGCAACAAACCAGAGATAACAACTCTGTCTGGCCTGGCTTTTAACTTCCAGCCGAACTCCCTAAACTTGTTTATTACATCCACACCCCTTTTCCTCCCTACGTCGTTGGTACCAATGTGCACCACGACTTCTGACTGCTCACCCTCCCCCTTAAGGATCCTGAAGACATGATCCGAGACATCCCTGGCCCTGGCACCCGGGTGGCAACATATCTTCCAGGAGTCTCGCTCGCAACCACAGAATCTCCTATCTATTCCCCTAACCATTGAGTCTCCTATCACTATTGCTTTTCTATTCTTCCCCCTTCCCTTCTGAACCCCAGAGCCAGACTCAGTGCCATTGGTCCGGTCGCTAGGGCCTTCCCCCTCATCCCCCCCCCCCCCAACAGCATCCAAAACAGTATACTTGTTTTGAAGGGGAACAGCCACGAGGGATCCCTGCACTATCTGCCCGTTCATTTTCTTTCCCCTGACTGTAACCCAGCTACTCTTGTCCTGTACCTTGGGTGTGGCTACCTCCCCTGTAACTCTTCTCTATTACCCCCTCTGCCTCCCGGATGATCTGAAGTTCATCCAGCTCCAGCTCCAGTTCCCTAACGGTCTCTGAGGTGCTGGAGTTGGGTGCAATTCCCACAGGTATAGTCAGCGGGGACACCGGTGGTATCCCTCACCACCTACATCCTACAGGAGGAGCATACAACTGCCCTAGCCTCCATCCCCTCTTACCTTACAGAATATAGCTGCACTGTGGAGCAACTGGAACTCCGCCCTCCGACTCTGCTCCCAGTCAGCTGCAATCTCTGTAAACTCCGGGCTCTCTTCTCGCTCTTTGAGAAAATGAAATGAAAGGAGCACTTTACTCCCTCCTCACCTAACTCTCTCAGTCACCAAACTCTCACTATAGCACTCTAATGCACCCAAATTCAGCACTCCCTCAGTCACCACACACTCACTAGAGCACTCAAATGCACCAAATTCAGCACTCCCTCAGTCACCAAACTCTCACTATAGCACTCAAATGCACCCAAATTCAGCACTCAGTGCAAACAAAGTCTGCACTGTAGCTGGCTCACATTTATATTGTGACTCTAGCCTCTGAAAACTGGCCTAATCCAATTAACTAATTAACAAGCTCCAGCTGCAAGTAGCAACAAGTAGAACCTTTGTTTAAAGCTGATTGAAAATTTACCTTCTGAACCAAACAACAACTTTTAAGTTAATTAACTAAATAAAAAAAGACTAGACTTTAGATACAAATAAAAAATAAAGCCTTAATATCCCTCAGTCACCAAACTCTCATTCTAGCACTCAAATGCACCCAAATTCAGCACTCAGTGCAAACTCAATACAAATGAGGCAGACTTGATCAGGGAACTTGAGGTGAAGGAACCCTTATGGAGCAGTGACCACAATATGATAGAATTTTGCAGTTTGAGAGGGAGAAGCTGCAATCAGATGTAACGGCATTACAATTAAATAAGTGTAACTACAAAGACATGAGGGAGGAGCTGGCCAGAGTTGATTGAAAAAGGAGCCTAGCAAGGAAGACAATGGAACAGCAATGGCAGGAGTTTTTGGCGGTTATTCGGGAGGCACCACAGAAATTCATCCCAAGGAGGAGGAAACAGCAAAGGGAGGACAAGGCATCCATGGCTGACAAGGGATGTCAAGGGCAGCATAAAAGAAAAAGCATACAAAGTGACGAGGATTAGTGGGAAGCCAGAGAATTGGGAAGCAATAAGGGAGGAGAAGATGAGGTACGAGTGCAAGCTAGTTAGTAATATCAAGGAAGATAGGAAGAGTTTTTTCCAATATATGAAAGGTAAGAGAGAGGCAAAAATAGACATTGGACCACTGGAAAATGTGGGTGGAGAAGTAATAATAGGAAGCAAAGAAATGGCAGATGAACTGAATAGTTACTTTGCATCAGTCTTCAAAGTGGAAGACACCAGTGGAATGCCAGAGCTCCAGGAGAACCAAGGGGCAGAGGTGAGTGCAGTGTCCATTACTAAGGAGAAGGTTCTGGGGAAACTGAAAAGTCTGAAGGTGGATAAGTCACCTGGACCTGATGGACTACACCCCAGGGTCTTAAAAGAGATAGCTGAGGAAATTGTGGAGGCATTGGTGATAATCTTGCAGGAATCAGTAGAGGCAGGAAGGGTCCCAGAGGACTGGAAAGTGGCTAATGTAACACCGCTATTTAAGAAGGGAGGGAGGCAGAAGATGGGAAATAATAGGCCGATTAGCCTGACTTCGGTCATTGGTAAGATTTTAGAGTGTGTTATTAAAGATGAGATCGCAAAGTACTTGGTAGTGCATAGTAAAATAGGACTGAGTCAGCACAGCTTTGTCACAGGGAGGTCGTGTCTGACAAATATGTTAGAGTTCTTTGAGGAGGTAACAAGGAAATTAGACAGGCAGAAGGCACAGAGTGGGATAAAGGGGTCTTTTTCAGGATGGCAGCCATTGACTAGTGGTGTGCCTCAGGGGTCTGTGCTGGGATCACAACATTTCACGATATACATTAACGATCTGAAGGCACTGTTGCTAAGTTTGCAGATGATACAACGATCTGTAGAGGGACAGGTAGTATTGAGGAAGCAAGGGGGCCGCAGAAGGATTTGGACAAGCTCGGAGAGTGGACAATGAAGTTGCAAATGACATACAATGTGTGAGGTTATGCACTTTGGAATTGGAATTTAGGCATAGACTATTTTCTAAATGGGGAAATGCTTAGGAAATCAGAAGCACAAAGGGACTTGGGAGTCCTTGTTCACGAATCTCTTAAGGTTAATGTGCAGGTTCAGTCGGCAGTTAAGAAGGCAAATGCAATGTCAGTGTCAAGAGGGCTAGAATACAAGAGCAGAGAGGTACTTCTGAGGCTGTATAAGGCTCTGGTCAGACCCCATTTGGAGTATTGTGAGCAGTTTTGGGCCCTGTATCTAAGGAAGGATGTGCTGGCCTTGGAAAGAGTCCAGAGGGGGTTCACAAGAATGATCTCTGGAATGAAGAACTTGTCATATGAGGAACGGTTGAGAACTCTGGGCCTGTACTCATTGGAGTTTAGAAGGATGAGGGGGAACTTATTGAAACGTACAGGATACTGCGAGGCCTGGATATAGTGGACATGGAGAGGACGTTTCCACTTGTAGGAAAAACTAGAGCCAGAGGATACCATCTCAGACTAAAGGGACGATCCTGTAAAACAGAGATGAGGAGGAATTTCTTCAGCCAGAGGGTGGTGAATCTGTGGAACTCTTTACTGCTGAAGGCTGTGTAGGCCAAATCACTGAGTGTCTTTAAGACAGAGATAGATAGGTTCTTGATTAATAAGGGGATCGGGTGTTATGGGGAGAAGGCAGGAGAATGGGGATGAGAAAATATCAGCCATGATTGAATGGCGGAGCAGACTCGATGGGCCGAGTGGCCTAATTCTGCTCCTATGTCTTATGGTCTTATGGTCTCATGGATCATTCAGGTGAAAGCAGCAGTAGCTAGATCTGGAACACAGCGCGAAAGAGGAAAGTTAAACAGGACTGTCGTGATGTGAGACTCGATAGTTAGGAGGACTGACAGGAGATTCTGAGGCCATAAAAGCGAGTCCAGGATGTTGTGTTGCCTCCCAGGTTCCAGGGTATCTCTGAGCGGCTGCAGTACATTCTCAAGGGGGAGGGGGAGGGGGAGCAGCCAGAAGTCGTTGTGCACGTTGGCATAAATTACGTAAATAGAAATAGGGATGAGGCCCTGAGGAGTGATTATAGAGAGCGAAGAAAAAGGTTAAGGATCAGGACCTTTGAGAGTGGTAATCTCTGGATTACTTCCAGTGCCACGTGCTACTGAGCGTAAGAACAGGAGAATATGGTAGATGAATGTGTGGCTAAAGAATTGGTGCAGGGGACACGGATTCAGATTCTTAGATCATTGGGATCTTTTCTGGAGCAGAGGTGATCTCTTTAAGAGGGATGGGTTGCATCTGAACTGGAGAGGGACCAATATTCAGGGAGAAAGATTTGCTTGCGCCACAAAGGACGGTTTAAACTAGATTGGGAAGGGGTGGATTCCTTAGCAGCAGGTGAGCAAATGAGGGGCTGAAAAGAGATGCCGTACTCAGCAACGGCAAGCTGTATAGATGTGATAGGCAGGAGCACGACAGGGAGCGGAGAAATCCTGTTGGATTAAATTGCATCTATTTCAATGCAAGAGGGCTGACAGGTATTGCTGCTGAACTCAGGGCATGGATAGTTACGTGGGACTGGGATATTATGGCCATAACTGATACATGGCTAGGCGAGGGAAAGGACTGGCAGTTCAATGTTCCAGGGTACGTTAGGTGGGACAGAGGTGGAGGAAAGAGATGAGAGGTAGTTGCATTTTTGATTAAGGGGAGCATCACGGCAGTAGTCCGAGATTAAATAACTGAGGGATCATCCAGCGAAGCTTTGTGGGTGGAACTAAAAAATAAGAAGGGGGTGATAAGAAGGGCCTTATTGATACTATATTGGTACTATAGGCCCCTAAATAGTCAACAGGAATGAGAAGAACAAATATGCAGGGAGATTGGGGAGACTTACAGGAGCAATATGGTTGTCATAGCTGGGGATTTTAATCTTCCGAACATAGCCTGGGTCTGCCATTGTGTTAAGAGCTTAGATGGGGTGGAATTTGTTAAGTGCGTCATTAAAGTTTCCTCAGGCAGTATGTGGAGGGTCCTACTCGGGAAAGAGCAAAACTTGACCTACTCTTGGGAAATAGGACAGGGCAAGTGACTGAGCTGATAGTGGGGGGCCATTTTTGGACCAGTGACCATAGTTCTTTTAATTTTAAAATAGCAAGAAGTCTTACAACACCAGGTTAAAATCCAACATGTTTGTTTCAAACACTAGCTTTCAGAGCACTACTCCTTCCTCAGGTCAATTTTAAAATATGATGTGGAGATGCCGGCGTTGGACTTGGGTGAGCACAGTAAGAAGTCTTACAACACCAGGTTAAAGTCCAACAGGTTTGTTTCAAACACGAGCTTTCGGAGCACTGCTCCTTCCTCAGGTGAATGGAGTGGTAAGGATACCTCTCCATTCACCTGAGGAAGGAGCAGTGCTCCGAAAGCTCGTGTTTGAAACAAACCTATTGGACTTTAACCTGGTGTTGTAAGACAATTTTTAAATAGTTATGGAAAGGGACAAAACTGGTCCACAGGTGCAAGTTCTAAATTGGGGCAAGGTAAACTTTGATGGAATTAGACAAGAACTTGCAAGGGTTGCTTGGAGTAGCTTGTTTGAGGGCAAAGGGACCTCTGGCATGTGGGAGGCCTTTAAAAGTGAAATGGACTGAGTTCAGGGTCAATATGTTCATGTTAGGGTGAAGGGCAAGGCTGGCAGGAGTAAGGAACTCTGGATGACAAAACATATTGAGGTTTGGTCAGGACAAAGAACATCAGGACAGTGCCATGTCAGTACATGGCCATCTACAAGCAGCTGGTGGTGTACAGGGGATACAGGAGTATACTCAAGAAGTAGCTTTGGCTGAGAGGAGTAAGATGAATCTTAATGGTGTCTCTAAGTATATTAAAGGAAAAATAATAACTAAAGAGTAAATAGGACGCTCAAAGACCAAAGTGGACACATATGTGTGGAACCGCAGGAGATGGGCGAGATTCTGAATGAATATTTCTCCTCTGTGTTTACCATGGAGAAAGACATGAAGACTACCTGGGAAGGTTAGTGGTGATATATTGGGGACAGTTCTCATTAGAGTAGAGGAGGTGATGGATGTATTAAAATGTATGAAGGTGGATTTCCTGGCCCTGACCAGGTATATCCAAGAACACAATGTGAGGCTAGAAAAGAAATTACGGGAGCCCTGACTGAGATATTTGCATCATCGTTAGTCATGGGTGAGGTACCAGAAGACTGGAGGGTAGCAAATGTTGTGCCCTTATATAAAAAGGACTGCAAAGAAAAACCTGGGAATTATAGACCGGTAAGCCTGTCATCTGTACTCTTAAGTTACGAGAGAGGATTCTGAGGTATAAAGTATACGGGTGTTTTGTTTTGCTCTTGACGCAGCATAAGCTGCTTCCTTGATGTGCACTCTGACAAAGGAAGGTTCAGACTTGGAGATAGCTTTAACAAATTTATAAAACTGTTAATGATTCTCCTACTTGGATTTGACTCTCCTGTTAATCCAGCTATAGCTACTCAGACTATCTAACCAGTCTGCTACAATCCACGTGGTGGGTGTGATGTGTTCAATCAACCCTGTGTACTCACTAAGTGTCTCCATTGGAAAGAGGAAGATCATGTGTGCTGCGTCCTTTTATATGGGTTGGTGTAATGCCCTCCTGTGGTAGTGTCACCTCTGTGTGTGTCTTGAATGCCCTTTGGTCGTGTCCTATCCTACTGACCTCTGTCTGTGTGTCATGTCTCTTGTGCTCCCTCTAGTGTCTAGCTAGTGTGTTCACATTAACCCCTTGTGTATTTACAGTGTCCTAGTGTATCTACATTAACCCCTTGTGTATTTACAGTGATGCATATCACCACGGCGGGTTTTGGAAAGACAGAGTTTGATTAGGAGTAGTCAGCACGGCTTTGTGCATGGGTGATCAAGCCTTATAAATTTGTTGGAGTTCTGTGATGAAGTGACCAGGAAGGTTGACGTGGGCAAGGTAGAAGATATGGGGCGGGATTCTCCCCGACCCGGCAGGGCAGGCGGTCCCGGCGCCGAGGAGTGGCGTAAAACACTCCGGCGCCGGGCTTCCCGGAAGGTGCGGAATCCTCAGCACCTTCAGGGGCTAGGCCGGCGCTGGCGGGGTTGGCGCCAAGCCAACCAGTGCGGAAGGGGCTTGGTGCCGCATCAACTGGTGAGTTGACGCATGCGTGGGGTGGCCAGCGTGTGCTGGCATCATCCCAGCGCATGCGCAGGGGGGTTCGTCTTTGCACCGGCTATGGCGGAGGTCCACAGTAGCCGGTGCGGAGGGAAAGAGTGCCCCCACAGCACAGGCACGCCCGAGGATCGGTGGGCCCCAATCGCGGGCCAGGCCACCGTGGGGGCACCCCCGAGGCCAGATCCCCCTGCACCCCCCCCCCTCCCTCCCGAGGACCCCGGAGGCCTCCCGCAGAGCTAGGTCCCGCTGGTAAGTACCAAGTCTAATTTACACCGCGGGACCGGCCTAAAACGGGTGGCCGCTCGGCCCATCGTGGGCCGGAGAATCGCTGGGGGGGTCTGCTACCAGCGGCCACCGACCGGCACGGTGCGATTGCCGCCCCATCAAAACCCCGACGCCGGAGAATTCACCAGCCGGCGGGGGCTGGGGGTGGGGGGTTCACGCCATCCCACGCCGATTCTCCGGCCCAGCGGGGGTTCGGAGAATCCCGCCCGTAGTCTATATGAACTTCAGTGTAGTTCCACATAGTGGGCTTCTCTGGAACGTAAGTTCACATGGGATCCACGGACAACTGGCAAATTAGATATACAATTGGTTTGATGGTAGGAAGCAGACGGTAATGGTGAAAGGATGCTTGTCAGCCTGGAGGCCTGAGACTAATGGTATGCCTCAGGAGTCAGTGCTGGGCCCATTGCTGTTTGTTATCTATATCAACGATTTGGATGAGAATGTCGTGCACTTTGTGAGGAAGAATAGAGGCATAGACTGTTTTCTAAATGGGGAAATGCATAGGAAAACAGAGGACTTGCCTGAATCACAAAATCAGAAGTACAAAGGGACTCAGGACTGCGAGTTCAGGATTCTCTTAAGATTGACGTAGAGGTTCATTTGGCAGTTAGGAAGGCAAATGTAATATAGCAGTCATGTCGAAGGGCGGTATGTTTTATAGAACCCAAGATGTGGTCACTGAACCTTCTATTTGCCGACCTCATTTGCACCTCCCAAGATAGCTGGGGGTCAGCACATCTGATTTCAATCCGATGCACATCTACTCAGGTGAAAATCACGCTGATCAGCTGCACTGGGTAGGGGCTGGGAATGTGACATTAGAAAATTTCCTGTTTCCTTCTTCGTAACAAAAAATGAAAGTTGAGCCTATCACATTTCAATTTGCCATGAACAATGCGAGTAGAGATCTGTGCGTACATCAGAGTGAGAGAGAGAGCGATAAGTCTAAATTGAAGAACTGATTTACTCTATATATATTGGACAATGATGTAGCTTTTTAATGGCAGTCGTACATTTCAGTAAAAGTGGCTGAAGTTTGATATTATCAGTAGACACACAAAAAGGAATGTGAAATAGCAACTTACATTCGCATCATTTTCTTATGTCTTGCAGAGGAGCCCAGAACATCAGATCACCCATCTTCAGTCATAGCTTTAAGTGCCGTCCTCACATTCCTGGTCTTAATAGCTATAATACTTGTGACTTACAATGCTGTTAAAAGAAATAAAAGGTAAGAAAACATTCATAATAATAATAAGCTTTATTAGTGTCACAAATAGGCTTACATTAACGGTGCAATGAAAAACAATTGACTGGTATAGTTCCCTCCCCAACACTGACAGCAAACAATTATGGCTCAGATCATTCAAGCTCCAGATTATCAGGGTCCAGATAACCCAAGATATGCATTGGGGTCCCACAGATGTCCAGATGCACTCACCGATTTGGGAATTACCTGGGAAGTTTGAACTTTCGACCACCATTTGCATTTTTCTGCCGGACCCTCCTCAAGTCTCCAACTCTGAACTAGAGTCGGAAGCTTTAGACGGTTTTGTGGGACTTGCCTGAATCACAGTTACTGTGGTGGCACGGCAGAACCCGTGGAGCGGCAGAGCGCGAGTCCAAACTTGCAGAGCGACAATTGATCGGTTAACTCGCAGAGCGCCCGTCCACACTCGCAAAGCAGTGATTGAAGTTGTTTAGCCTGCAGTCCGCGCCCGGGGAGTTAAGTTAGAACAGTACAGCACAGAACAGGCCCTTCAGCCCTCGATGTTGTGCCGAGCAATGATCACCCTACTTAAACCCACGTAACCCGTAACCCAACAATCCCCCCATTAACCTTACACTACGGGCAATTTAGCATGGCCAATCCACCTAACCCGCACATCTTTGGACTGTGGGAGGAAACCGGAGCACCCGGAGGAAACCCACGCACACACGGGGAGGACGTGCAGACTCCACACAGACAGTGACCCAGCCGGGAATCGAACCTGGGACCCTGGAGCTGTGAAGCATTGATGCTAACCACCATGCTACCGTGAGGCCCCCCTCCAGTTAAGGATTAGGGTGGTGTTGTTTGTCCTCATTTGCATATCATTAAACCTGAACAAACAAATGTTGTCAACTTTCACCTGCCAAGTATTGTGGAACATTTGGCAACAAGGTAAATCGGGACTGCAGTCATCAGCTCCTGGAATTAGAGGGGAAAGGTCTGTCATCAAAGTTCAAAATGACCCAGAGACTAAACACTGGGTTCAAAGAACAAAGAACAGGCCCTTCAGCCCTCCAAGCCTGTACCGATCATGATACCACCCTTGGCCAAAACCCTCAGCACTTCCTAGTGCCGTAACCCTCTATACCCATCCTATCCATGTGTTTGTCGAGATGCCTTTTGAACACCGTTAATGCATCTTCTTCCACAACCTCTCCTGGCAACGCGTTCCAGGCACTCACCACCCTCTGCATAAAAAGCCTGCCTCGCACATCTCCTCTAAACTTTGCCCCACGGACCTTAAACCTATGCCCCCTGGTGACTGACCCCTCCACCCTGGGAAAGAGTGTCTGCCCATCCACTCTATCCATGCCCCTCATAATCTTGTAGATCTCTTTCAGGTCGCCCCTCAACCTCCGTCATTGTAATGAAAACAGTCCAAGTATATTCAGCTTCTCTGCATAACTTACACCCTCCAGTCCGGCAACATCCTGGTAAACCTCCTCTGCACCCTCTCCAAAGCCTCCACATCCTTCTGGTAGTGTGGCAACCAGAATTGTGCGCAATATTCCAAATGTGGCCTTACCAAGGTTCTATGCAACTGTAGCATGACTTACCATTTTATGTACTCAATGCCCCGTCCAATGAAGGCAAGTATTTTGTATGCTATCTTGACTACTTTGTCCACTTGTGCAACACTTGCAAAGATCTGTGGACCTGTACATCCAGATCTCTCTGACTTTCTATATTCCTAAGAGTTTTGCAATTTACTGTATATTTCACCTTTATGTTAGACCTACCAAAATGCATTATCTCACACTTGTCCAGACGAATCTCCATTTGCCATTTCTCTGCCCAAGTCTCCAACCTATCTATGTCTTGCTGTAACCTCTGACAATCCTCAACACTATGTGTCACTACTACTGATGTGAGGCTCACCTGGATTATCCTCGATTATCCCTGTGACCTTTCTTAACCACTGTTATCACATTAGCTATTCTCCAGTATTCTGGGACTTCACCTGTAACCAATGAGGATACAAGGACCCAGTAATTTCCTCCCTTGCTTCCCTCAGTATTCTGGGGTCAATCCTATCAGGCCCAGGAGACTGATCTACCTTAATATCTTTTAAAACACCCAATACCTTCTTTTTGATGTCAACATGACCCAAACTTTAGGGGCAGCATGGTAGCATAGTGATTAGCACAATTGCCTCACAGCTCCAGGGTCCCAGGTTCGATTCCCGGCTTGGGTCACTATTGGAGTCTGCACGTTCTCCCTGTGTCTGCGTGGGTTTCCTCCGGGTGCTCCGGTTTCCTCCCACAGTCCAAAGATGTGCAGGTTAGGTGGATTGGCCATGATAAATTGCCCTTAGTGTCCAAAATTGCCCTTAGTGTTGGGTGGGGTTACTGGGTTCTTGGGGATAGGGTGGAGGTGTGTGGTTGGGAAGGGTGTTCTTTCCAAGAGCCGGTGCAGACTTGATGGGCCAAATGGCCTCCTTCTACTCTGTAAATTCTATGAATCTAGGAATTATCTACACACCTGATCCAAGAAACATCTTCCACAAAGTCCTTTTCTTTGGTGATCATTCAGTATATTGAAAGACTTTGCTATTTCTTCACCTCTAATGAAATGACAGGAGAGCATGAGCAAACATCATTCTGTTTACAGTATGTGGACCACAAACTTACAATCTCATTAGAAACCTAACATCTCCAGAAATTCCTGATTCTAATTTTATGACGACCTTGTAATATTGGAATAGAATTATTCCAACCTACGACCATCTATCATCATGCAGTGTTTTAGGTTTGACACTGCTGTAAGAGTTCTAGTTGAGGTGATTGTGACATGCACGGAAAGACTAAGAAAATCAGCAGACCTATTCAAATTTGGATCATTGCTGAGTGACATGCTGCAAAACAGATTTGTTTGCGGTGTGAATAACATTAAAGTACAGGAAAAGCTTTGAGCATAAAATAAGATTTGACATAAGAACATTGGAATTCAGAACAGCAATAGGAAATTCAGCCCTTCACGTCTGCTCTGTCATTCAATCAGATCATGAGTGATCTCTTCCTCATCTCTAATCCACCTGTTCCCCATATCCCTTTAACCTGTTTTTTAAAATCAGAAATATATTATCTCCTCCTTGAAACCATTTAATGATTCAGACTCTGCCACACTATGGGGCAGCATGTTCCACAAATTCACCACTCTCTGCAAGAAGTAGTTCCTCCTCATCTCCAAATTAAATCTACCACCTCTCAGCCTATCTGTGACTTCTAACTCCACTTTGCCCCATAAGGGGGAACGTTCGGTCTACATTTACTTCATCAATCCCTTTTAATATTTAATCCACCTCGATCAGATCCACTCTCATTCTTCTAAACTCCAGTGAGCATAAACCCAAACTGTGCAATTTCTCCTCATATGTCAAACCTTTCATTCCCGCAATCAATATGGTGAACCTCCTTTGAACTGCCTGCAATGCCACCACATCCTTCCTCAAATAAGGAAACCATCACTCCAGTTGTGGTCTCACCAACACCCTATACAATTGCAACAACACTTCTCTACTTATATACTCCAGTCATAGAATCATGGAATTTACAGTGCAGAAGGAGGTCATTTGGCCTATCGAGTCTGCACCAGCCCTTGGAAAGAGCACCCTACCTAAGCCCATACCTCCACCCTAATCCCACACCTCCATCCTATCCTCATAACCCAACCTGACCTTTTTTGTTTGGTCACTAAGGGCAATTTATCATTTATATAGATTGTAAAAAGTTGAAGTCCAAGGGCTGACCCCTGTGGCACCCCACTGGTTACAGTTCATCAGAGAAGGACCCATTTGTCTCAACTCTCAGTCAATCCTCTATCTTTAATGATTGATTCCAGCAACTTCCCTACCACAGAGGTAAAGCTAACCAGTCAATAGTTTCCTACACTTTTCCTCTCTCCCTTTGTGAATAGCGGCATTACATTAGCATGCTTCCAATCCACCGGGACCTTTCCAGAATTCAGGGAGTTTTGAAATGTCATGGGCAGGATTCTCCGGTCTCCTACACCAAAATCGCATTCGGCGATCAGCTGGATTCTCCATGTTGGTGCCAAAGTCGGGGGCAGTGCCACTTTTGCGATGCTCCGCCCCCTCCAAAACAGGGTGCTCTAGACGTACGCTGCATGCTGCATGGATGGCCTCAGGACGTTGCCTGAGGCTCTCCCCCCGATGTTCCGCCCCCAACCTGCTGAGTTCCCAACGGCATGCGTCTCTCATGTTTTTTTCCGGGAACTCAGTGTGATGGCTGCGGACTGAGTCCAGCGCCACCACAGTCGGGGGAGAGCCGATCCGTGGATAGGGGGTGCTGTGGCAGGGACTGGGGGTACTGGTGGGGGGTGGTCCGGGGATGGACAGTCTGGCCAAAGGGGGGCACTATTTGGCAGGCCAGGTCTGCACCCAGCTGGCACCATGTTGCACAGCGTGGCTGCTGCAGGCCTCCGTCGTGCGCATGTGCGGCCATGGACCTGCCAATTCCCCGGTAGTATCGGCAGCTAGAATCGGGTGCTCTATGCTGCCTGCCTGCTAGCCGCCACCAGACGGAGGAACGGTGGCCGTTTTGCACCGATTTCCAGTTGTAAAACGCCACCATTCCCACACCGGAGTCAGGACATAGTCTCCAAATCGGAGAATCCAGCCCTATAACCTTATTGTTTCTTCACCAGTATCATCCTCTAAAGGGCCAACATTTACTTTAGCTATTCTCTTCCTCTTTATATACTGATAGAAGCTTTTGGTTTGAGTATTTATGTTTTCTGCTTGTTTCCGTTCATAGTTCATCTTAGCTCTTTTGATTTTAGTTTTAGTAGCCTATTCCTGAACCTTAAAGGTCTCCCAAAAAAGCTTACCACAAGGTTTTGCTATATCTTATGCCCTGAGCCATCCCCAAGAGAAAGCCATGGAAATTGCTCATGCGATTGAGAGTGTGGAAAAGGCGCATTTGAGTTAGTGCAGGTAGGCCAGGTGTATCAGGTATTGCTCAAGGCTTTACAAATTGAGAGGGCAGAGTTGAGTGCGCAGAACAGATAAAGCAAAAACTCACCGAGCAAAGCAGGGGACAAAATAAAATAAAATGGGTAAACAACCCAGAAATTTTGAATGCTATTGTTGAGGGGAGATCATCCTCTGGAAAGATACAAATTCTGAGATTCTATCTGTTTTGGCCGTATCCAAATTAAGTGCTGAGCCAAACAGAATGCACCTGGCTTGAACAAAAAAAAACCTCATTCAGGAGCATTCCTCCAATAGTGACAAGTTCAGTGGGACCGGTTACTCCAGAGAAAGGACCCTGTGTTGTTTCAATGGGAACTGAAACAGATGTCTGCACTAATACGCTTCCTGAAATTGCAAACCACCCAACTGCTGCTCAAGAGATCGCGATCTGAACTGAGGCAGAGGCAATCAGAGAGCTGAGGTGTTCTCATAGAGTTTAGAAATCTCCTGAAAGACTGAAATTTTGAGTGACTATACTATGTTACCCCCACCATTTCTTAATGGACTATTATTGTAAATAGTTGTGTGTATTAATAGGGTAATAAATAACTTGAAGGGGGAAGGAGATGGGGCAGACCTTGCGGAGCAGTTGAAATAGCGGTTTAGCGCTGGCCAGTCAATGCCCAGGGATTTAAGGAGTAAGATGGCATTCTTTGACCTCTTTTGTATATAGTGAAACTTCAAAAGCAAATTTGTAAATTTTCACCTGGCAAGTCGTAGTTGAGTCGCACAGCTTTTACACTTACCCCAGGAAATGTTGGACAGAAAAACCCTAGTCTAACTCCAGAACCGACTCCCTCCAATCACTCATACTGACTCCCTGAGTCCCCTTTCTATGTAAAGTCATCATAGTCCTAGATGACTTGTTTTCCCCTTTGAGGGGGGAGAGTTGACTGGTGGTGATCTAACCTGAGGATTACCACACCTCAGGCAAGGGACAAGGTTGAGAAGACAGGCTTTCATGAATAACCTCAATACACCCCTCCAACAATTAACACCCGACCCGACTACCACCCCACCACTTAACTATCCCCCGACTGACCTGACTATGTCCCAACTGACTACCTGACCGAATCCAACTACCCACCCACCAACCTGCTACCCTACTCCAATCCATTCACTCAGTGATTCACTTACCCATAATATTCACACAGGACTTCCGGTGACGGGGATGTTATGAGCGGACGCAGTTTCCTCCTGGAAACTGAGATTTAGGTGCTTTCAGCCCAAAATAGATAATTGAAACAGGGAGTAAGACCCTTCACCCTCCTCCAACACCATCAAGACAAGGCATGCCAAGCAGCAGCAACTCCAGGCCAGAAAGGTGGCAAAGGCAGTGAGAGCCTTGCGAGGAGGACCAAGGGGGTGGCTAGTCCTGGTCACATCTGATTGGGAGGAACCGTATGACCACACACAGGGCTCATACACAATGAATGAATGGAGGGAGTTTCTAATGCAGAAACTCCAGATTGCCATCAAAGTAGGGCCTCCTAAGAATCTATAAGGTCATCTATGTGTGGATCCACAAGAGATCTTAAATAAATATTTCTCATCGGTATTTACTGTTGAGAAAGGCATGGATGTCAGGGAACTTGGAGAAATAAATAGTGATGTCTTGAGGACTGTACATATTTCAGAGAAGGAGGTGCAGGAAGTCTTAAAGTGCATCAAGGTAGATAAATCCCCAGGATCTGATTAAATGTATCCCAGGACGTTGTGGGAGGCTTGGGAGGAAATTGCGGGTCCCCTAGCAGAGATATTTGAATCGTTGACAGCCACAGGTGAGGTGCCTGCACATTGGAGGGTAGCAAATGTTGTGCATTGCTTTAAGAAGGGCCCAAAGGGAAAAGCCTGAGAACTACAGATGCCTAACATCGGTGGTGGGTAAGTTGCAGAAGGTATTCTGACAGACAAGATCTTACAGGCATTTAGAGAGGCAAGGACTGATTAGGAACACTCAGCATGGCTTTTTGAGTGGAAAATCATGGGCGGGCTTCTCCTGCAATTGGCAGTGCGGCCCATACCGGCAGCAAGAGTGGCGCGAATCACTCCGGCGTCGGGCCGCCCGGAAGTTGCAGAATCCTCCAGAGTAAGGGCCGCCGTGGGCCTGCGCATGTTGGCGCATGCGCAGGACTGCTGGCATGTTCTGGCGCATGGCGCAGAACCACCGACATGTTTCCTGCGCATGCGTAGGGTGTTTCTTCTCTGCGCCGGCCATGGCGGAGCCTTACAGAGGCCGGCACGGAGGCAAAGAATGCCCTCAAGGCACCGGCCTGCCTGCAGATCGGTGGGCCCCGATCACTGGCCAGGCTACCGTGGGGCCCATCTCCTCCCTCTCCCTGGGGTCGAATACCGCCCCCCCCCGAGGACACCACAAGCTGCCCTCCAAGCCACATCTCACCGGAGTGGAGCATGTCTATTTCACGCCGGCGGGACTGGCCAAAAACAGGTGGCCGCTCGGCCCATCAGGATCCGGAGAATTGGGGGGGGGGCTGCCAACAGCCCCCGACCAGCACGGCGCGAACCCCGCCCGAAAACCGGCATCCGGTGTCGGAGAGGCGGGGTGGAATTCACCCCGCCCCCCCCCCCCCCCCCCTGCCCCCCCCGGCCCCCCCCGGCGATTCTCCAATCCAGCAGGGGGTTGGAGAATTCCGCCCAATGTCTCACGAATTTAATTGAGTTTTCTGAAGCAGTAACCAATTAGATGAGGGCAATGCAGTTGAAGTTGTCAACATGGACTGAGCAAGGCCGTTGACAAGGGGCGGAATTCTCCGCTCCCGGGAAGGCCGTCGTGAACTCGGCCGAGTTTCACGACGGCCTCGGAGGCCACTCCTCTCACCTTATTCACCCCCACCCGGGGGTCTAGGAGCGGCACTCCGTAACTCTCGGCCACCGGTCCTTGACGTTTGCGTCAAGGTGGCATGCCAAGAGTGACGCAACGGCGGCGCCTAAGTGACGTCAGCCACGCATGCCAGGTTGGCCGGCTCCAACCCGTGCATGCGCGGCTGATGTCGCAACGGCTGACGGCTCAAACCCGCGCATGCGCGGTTGCCATCTTCCCCTCTGCTGCCCCGCAAGACGTGGCGGCTTAATCTTGCGGGGCGGCAGAGGGGAAAGGGTACATCGCTTTAAGACGCCGGCCCGACGATCGGTGGGCACCGATCGCGGGCCAGTCCCCTCCCGAGCACTGCCGTGGTGCTCACTCCCCTCTCCGCCCCCTACATGCTACAAACGAGCATTTGGCGCCCATGTTCACGACGGCAGCGACCAGGTGTGGTTGCCGCTGTCGGAACAGGTCGGAAACGGCAGGCCGTTCGGCCCATCCGGGCCGGAGATTCGCCGGTCGCCGGGAAGAACGGCGACCAGCGATTCTTCCGAGCGGATGGTGGGACAATCGCAGGGGGCGCCAGGGGGTGTCGTGAGTCGCCCGGCCATCCCGCGATTCTCCCACCCGGCGTGGGGAGCGGAGAATCGCTCCCAAGGTATCTCATGTTAGGTTGTTGCAGAAGGTTAAATCTCATGGCATCAGGGTGAGACAGCAAATTGGATACAAAATTGGCTTGACGACAGATGACAAAGGGTTGTTGAAGAGCAGGCATTGTCAAACTCAGGGGCGCGACCCGTGGGTGGGTCGCGGAACCCTCCGTTGCGTTGTGATCATGCAAATCCACGCGCGACGGCCGCAGCAGCTGGCTTTTAATAATGCCGGCTGCGAGCGGCCTTCAAAATGGCCAGGAACAGGTTTAAAAAATTCGACCCACTGCACATGCAGTGCATGATCGGGCATGCATGCACAGTGCGGCCACATTTTGTTTTATATGGTCGCAGCCTTTTTTTTTCAAATTCGGGGGGCCAAAGGGACCATTGGGGACAAAGGGACCCAAAACTAGTTCCTCCATTTTTGTCAGCAACAAACAAGGTAAGAGAAAATGGTGGATCGCGCAGGTCGGCCGGCGTGGGTCGTGAAGGTCGGCCGGGTTGGGTCCCGAAGGTTGGCTGGTTGGTAAAATTGGGTCCCTGGGAAAAAAGTTTGAAAAACACTGTAGAGGATTGTTTTTCAAACTGGAGGCCTGTGACCAGCGGTGTGCCTCAGGACTCTGTGCTGGGTCCACTGTTATTTGTTATTTATATTAATGATTTGGATGAGAATTTAGGAGGCATGGTTAGTAAGTTTGCAGACGACACCAAGATTGGTGGCAGAGTACAGTAAGAAGTCTTACAACACCAGGTTAAAGTCCAACAGGTTTGTTTCAAACACTAGCTATCGGAGCACTGCTCCTTCCTCAGGTGAATGAAGAGGTATGTTCCAGAAATATATATATAGACAAAGTTAAAGATGCAAGACGTGCCTTCATGAATAACCTCGATACACCCCTCCAACAATTAACAGCCGACCCGACTATCACCCCACCACCTAACTATCCCCTGACTGACCTGACAGAGTGGACAGTGAAGATGGTTATCAAGGATTGCAACGGGATCTTGATCAGTTGGGTCAGTGGGCTGATAAATGGCAGATGGAGTTTAATTGAGATAAATCTGAGGTGATGCATTTGGTCGATCGAATCGGGGCAGGACCTACTCAGTTAATGGTAGGGTGTTGGGGAGAATTATAGAACAAAGAGATCTAGGGCTACAGGTTCCCAGCTCCTCGGAAGTGGAGTCACAGGTGGACTGGATGATGAAGAAGGCATTCGGCATGTTTGGTTTCATTGGTCAGAACACTGAATACAGGAGTTAGATGTGTTGCTGAATACACTTGGAATACTAAATACAGTTCTGGTCAGCCTATTATAGAAAGGATATTATTAAACTAGAAAGAGTGCAGAAAAGATTTACTAGGACACTACCGGGACTTGATGGTTTGAGTTATGAAGGGAGGCTAGATAATAATAATCTTTATTAGTGTCACAAGTAGGCTTACATTAACACTGCAATGGCGTTACTGTGAAAAGCTCCTTGTCGCCTGTTCGGGTACACTGAGGGATAATTCAGAATGCACAATTCACCTAACAGCACGTTTTTCAGGACTTGTGGAAGGAAACCAGAGACTAGGAATTTTTCCATGGTGTGTAGGAGGCTTAGGGGTGATCTTAAAGCGGTATATCAAATAATGAGGGGCATAGATAAGGTCAACATCTTTTCCCAAATGAAGGGGAGACTAAAACTAGAGGGCATAGGTTTAAGGTGAGGGGGGAGAGATACATAAGGGTCCAGAGGGACAATTTATTTCATACAGAAGGTGGTGAGTGTCTGGAACAAGCTGCCAGAGTCAGTAGTAGAGGCGGGAAAGTTTGCAGTAAGTTAGTAAGTTTGTTAGTAACTTTGCAGACGACACAAAGGTTGGTGGAATTGCGGATAGCGATGAGGACTGTCAGAGGATTCAGCAGGATTTAGATCGTTTGGAGACTTGAGCGGAGAGATGGCAGATGGAGTTTAATCCAGACAAATGTGAGGTAATGCATCTTGGAAGGTCAAATGCAGGTAGGTAATATACAATGAATGGCAGAACCTTAAAGAGTACTGAAAGTCAGAGAGATCTAGGTGTACAGGTCCACAGGTCAGTGAAAGGGGCAACACAGGTGGAGAAAGTAGTCAAGAAGGCATACAGCATGCTTGCCTTCATTGGCCGGGGCATTGAGTATAAGAATTGGCAAGTCATGTTGCAGCTGTATAGAACCTTAGTTAGGCCACACTTGGAGTATAGTGTTCAATTCTGGTTGCCACAGTGCCAGAGGGATGTGGAGGCTTTAGAGAGGGTGCAGATGAGATTTACCAGGATGTTGCCTGGTATGGAGGGCATTAGCTATGAGGAGCGGTTGAATAAACTCGGTTTGTTCTCACAGGAACGACGTAGGTTGAGGGGCCACCTGATAGAGGTCTACAAAATTATGAGGGGCATAGACAGAATGGATACTCAGTGGCTTTTCCCCAGGGTAGAGGGGTCAATTACTAGGGGGCACAGGTTTAAGGTGCGAGGGGCAAGGCTTAGAGTAGATGTACGAGGCAAGTTTTTTACACAGAGGATAGTGGGTGCCTGGAACTCGCTGCTGGAGGAGGTGGTGGAAGCAGGGACGATAGTGATATTTAAGGGGCATCTTGACAAATAGATGAATAGGATAGAAATAGAGGGATACGGACCCAGGAAGTGTAGAAGATTGTCGTTTAGTCGGGCAGCATGGTCGGCACGGGCTTGGAGGGCCGAAGGGCCTGTTCCTGTGCTGTACTTTTCTTTGTTCTTTGTTCTTTGGGACTACTTTGTCTTTTGAAAAGCATTCAGACAGTTTTGGGGAAAGATGGATATCGAGGGATATGGGCCAAATATGGGCAATTGGGACTAGCTTAGTGGTACAAACTGGGCGGCATGGACAAGTTGGGCCGTGGGGCCAGTTTCATGCTGTAAACCTCGAGAGATGATGGCAACAATAAAAGTGGCGCTGGTCACCCTGCCAAAGGTACTGGGAAAGGTGACTGGAGACTCAGGAAGCAACGATCAGAGAGCTGGAGAAGGTCTCGACCAACCAGGGTGATCAGATTGCCATCCTGGAGTCAGGAATGGCAAGGTGCATGCAATGGACACTAAAGGTGAAGGACGAGGATCAAGGAAATTGGTTGCGCCGCAAGAACCTCCGCATTGCGGGTCCATCCCCCCCCTTCCTTCTTCTCACTCCTCCTGTGCCCTGCTGCTCCCTCCCCCAACAATATAGCGCCTCCCCCCCCAAGATTGCATGCGCCTGCCAATTGGTGGCCCCCGATTGCAAGCCTTGCCGTCCTGGAGCCCCCCCCCCCCAGTGACGGATTCCCCCACCCCCCATCAAGGCGGCCCCGGACTGAGTCGGCAGCTGCCACTCCGTGCTCCCGTCGGGTGGAACCATGAGCGAACCATGTTGGCAGGGAACTCGGGCAGTTGTTAGTGGAGAATCGCCACGGGGTCCTCTTTCAATGGCCCCCGACTGTCGCTGTGTCGACCGCGCCAGTGTCCGGAGAATTGTGGGAGCAGGGTTGGACCCGATCGCGGGTCTGACACCCATTCTGCGTCCCTGCGCCGAGCACGATTGCGGGCAGAGGCTCGGAGAATCTCGGCCCAGGTACCTGCTGAACATGATAATGACCCCATCTGAGGAGAGAACACCAGAAGTGATCATCTCCCTGGATGCAGAAAAGACTTTCGACAGAGTCAAATGGAAGTACCTCATTGACATACTGGAATGTTTTGGACATGACCATGGCTCACCTCCTAGGTGAAACTATTTACATCTCACCCAGGCAGCAGGGTAGCATGGTGGTTAGCATAAATGCTTCACAGCTCCAGGGTCCCAGGTTCGATTCCCGGCTGGGTCACTGTCTGTGTGGAGTCTGCACATCCTCCCCCTGTGTGCGTGGGTTTCCTCTGAGTGCTCCGGTTTCCTCCCACAGTCCAAAGATGTGCGGGTTAGGTGGATTGGCCATGCTAAATTGCCCGTAGTGTCCTAATAAAAGTAAGGTTAAGGGGGGGGTTGGGTTACGGGTATAGGGTGGATACGTGGGTTTGAGTAGGGTGATCATGGCTCAGCACAACATTGAGCGCCGAAGGGCCTGTTCTGTGCTGTACTGTTCTATGTTCTATGTTCATAGCGAGTGTACGGACAAACACCACCAGCTTTAAATACTCCTGCTGCAGAGGTACAAGACAGCGATGCCCACAATCCCTGCTGCTATTCGCTCTGGCATAGAGCCACTAGCGATCGCCCTCAGATGGCGAAGGACTGGAGGGATATTCAGAGAGGGGACAGAGAGCATAGTGTTTCACTCTATGTGAATGACCTTATCCTCTACTCTCAAACCACTAAGCCAGCATGGAAGGGATCATGAAGCTCCTGAAGGAGTTCAGAGTCTTCTTGAACTGCAAACCCAACCTGAGCAAAAGTGAAATCTTCCTGGTGAACCCACAAGGAGAAGGGATGGAGCTGGAGGGACTACCGTTCAAACAAGCCCAAACCAAATTCCGCTACCTGGGGATCCAAACAGCCCATGACTGGGAATGGATCCACAAATGGAACCTGATGAGTCTGGTGGAGGAAGTCAAAAGGGATCTGCAGAGGTGGGGCCCACTCCCACTCTCGCTGGCAGGGAGAGTGCAGATGAGCAGTATACTGCCCAGGTTCCTCTTCCTGCTCAGTTCCCTCAAGATCTACATCCCCAAGCCCTTCTTCAACACGGTAGATAAACTAACCATGGTGTTTGTGTGTGTGTGTGTGTGGGGGTGGGTGAAGAACCCGAGATTCCAACAAAACAGGGTCCTACAAAGTGAAGAAACATGGATGCCTTACCTTCCCAAACCTACAGTTCTACTACTGGGCAGCCACAGCAGAAAGTGAGGGGATCGGTGAAGGAACTGGGAGCAGAATGGGTGAGGATGGAGGTGAGTTCCTGCCAAGGGACATCCCTCCGAGCCCTAGTCACGACAGCACTCCCGTCCCCTCCGATCAAGTATTCAAGGAGCCACGTAGTCATTCTAGTGGTAGCCACTCTCCGAAAGTGCAATCAAATGAGGCAGCACTTCGGCCTGACTGAAATGTCCACTATAGCCCCCATCTGTATCGACCACAGGTTTTCACCCGCAACAATGGATGCCATCTTCAAAAGGTGCCATCTTCAAAGGGGCAATGAGGGTTAGAGACATGTACACAGATTGCAGACTAGCAAAGCTGGAGGAACACACGGAGAGGTGCCAGCACCCAAAAGAAACAAACTGAGACACATACAGGTCCAAAAACTTCCTCCGTCGGGAAATGGTGACATACCCCAGATACCAGGCAAGTTGAGGAACTGTTGCAGGTAACCTAGGGAAGGGGAATAGTGGGGACATGTATGGGTGACTATTGGAGGAGGTACACTCCCCCTGGATGAGGGAAGGGTAAAATGGGAGGAAGAAGTAAGCATAAAAGTAGGGAAGGGGACTCTGGGTCAAAGAACTGCACAGGGTGAACTTCACCTCCACATGCGCAGGGCTGAGTCTAATGCAGCTAAAGGTGGTGGACAGAGCGCACCTAAACAGAACCCAAATGAATAGGTTCTTCCCGGAGTTGGAGGACAAATGTGAACAGTGCCAGGGTGACTCACCAACCACACCCACTTGATCTGGGCATACCCCAGACTTGTCGGGTATTGGACGACCTTCCTTGAGGCAATGACCAATGTTTTGGGGGTGAGGGTGGAGCTATGCCCAAAAGTGGCATTCTTCAGGGTCTCAGACCAGCCAGAACTCTCAATGGGGGGGGGGGGGGGGGGGGGGGGAGAAGCCGACACCCTAACCTCTGCGTCCCTGATTGCCTGATGAGGAATCCTGCTTAGTTGGCATCGGCGTCACCACCCAAAGCTGCAGATTGGCTATCCGAACTGTCAGAATTCCTCCAACTGAAGAAGATAACATTTTCCATCTGGGAATGAGAAGAGGGCTTCCACGGGACGTCACCAACTTGTTCCAAGGCCTGTTCGTAACCAGCAACTAGTAGAGCATGGAGGGAAGGGGGAGACATGGACAAGCCATGGAACATAAGGAAAATGAAATGGTGGGGGAAGAGAAGGCGGTTGGGGGGGGGGGGGGGGGGGGGGGGGGAGGAAGAAGGGGAAGGAGCACGAAGGCTCACAAAAAAGATTGTGAGGGACAAGTGACTAAACCGCAGGGGACGGCCCGACGGCACGTAAAAAAACAGAATGCACAACAAAAATACGGAAGTTAATAAAGGCTCGGGTCACACTGGGGAGTACAACAGAGGCAAAAAACAGGATTGATTCATGATCTCATAGTTAAGGATCCTCTCGGAAGGAGCACTCACAATATGGTGGAATTTAAAATACAGATGGAGGGTGAGAAGGTAAAATCAAATACTAGTGTTTTGTGCTTAAACAAAGGAGATTACAATGGGATGAGAGAAGAACTAGCTAAGGTAGACTGAGAGCAAAGAATTTATGGTGGAACAGTTGAGGAACAGTGGAGAACCTTCCAAGCGATTTTTTACAGTGCTCAGCAAAGGTTTATACCAACAAAAAGGAAGGACGGTAGTAAGAGGGAAAATCGACCGTGGATATCGAAGGAAATAAGGGAGAGTATCAAATTGAACGAAAAAGCATACAAAGTGGCAAAGATTAGTGAAAGACTAGAGGACTGGGAAATCTTTAGGGGGCAACAGAAAGCTACTAAAAAAGAGTAAGATAGATTATGAGAGTAAACTAGCTCAGAATATAAAAACAGATAGTAAAAGTTTCTACAAATATATAAAACAAAAAAGAGTGGCTAAGATAAATATTGGTTCTTTAGAGGATGAGAAGGGAGATTTAATAACTGGAGATGAGGAAATGGCTGAGGAACTGAACAGTGGAAGATACAAATAACATGCCAGTGACTGATAGAAATGAGGCAATGAGATAGAAATACAGAAATGAGATAGGAATACAGGTGAGGACCTTGAGAGGATTGTTATCACTAAGGAGGTAGTGATGGGCAAGCTAATTGGGCTAAAGGTAGACAAGTCTGCTGGCCCTGATGGAATGCATCCCAGAGTGCTAAAAGAGATGGCTAGGGAAATTGCAGATGCACTAGTGATAATTTACCAAAATTCACTAGACTCTGGGGTGGTCCCGGTGGATTGGAAATTAGCAAACGTGACACCACTGTTTAAAAAAGGAGGTAGGCAGAGAGTGGGTAATTATAGGCCAATGAGCTTAACTTCAGTAGTAGGGTAGATGCTGGAATCTATCATCAAGGAAGAAATAGCGAGGCATCTGGATAGAAATTGTCCCATTGTGCAGACGCAGCATGGGTTCATAAAGGGCAGGTCGTGCCTAACTAATTTAGTGGAATTTTTTGAGGACATTACCAGTGCAGTAGATAACGGGGAGCCAATGGATGTGGTATATCTGGATTTCCACCTGGACAAGGTTCCACACAAAAGGTTGCTGCATAAGATAAAGATGCATGGCATTAAGGGTAAAGTAGTAGCATGGATAGAGGATTGGTTAATTAACCGGTTAATTAACTGGTTAATAGAAAGCAAAGAGTGGGGATTAATGGGTGTTTCTCTGGTTGGCAATCAGTAGCTAGTGGTGTCCCTCAGGGAACAGTGTTGGGCCCACAATTGCTCACAATTTACATAGATGATTTGGAGTTGGGGACCAAGGGCAATGTGTCCAAGTTTGCAGATGACACTAAAATGAGTGGTAAAGCGAAAAGTGCAGAGTATACTGGAAGTCTGCAGAGGGATTTGGATAGGTTAAGTGAATGAGCTAGGGTCTGGCAGATGGAATACAATGTTGACAAATGTGAGGTTATCCATTTTGGTAGGAATAACAGCAAATGGGATTATTATTTAAATAATAAAATATTAAAGCATGCTGCTGTGAAGAGAGACCTGGGTGTGCTAGTGCATGAGTCGCAAAAAGTTGGTTTACAGGTGATTAAGAAGGCGAATGGAATTTTGTCCTTCATTGCTAGAGGGATGGAGTTTAAGACTAGGGAGGTTATGCTGCCATTGTATAAGGTGTTAGTGAAATGAAATGAAATGAAAATCGCTTATTGTCACGAGTAGGCTTCAAATGAAGTTACTGTGAAAAGCCCCTCGTCGCCACATTCCGGCGCCTGTTCAGGGAGGCTGTTACGGGAATCGAACCGTGCTGCTGGCTTGCTTTGGTCTGCTTTCAAAACCAGCGATTAGCCCTGTGAGCTAAACAGCCCCTAGTGAGGCCACACCTGTAGTATTGTGTTCAGTTTTGGTCTCCTTACTTGAGAAAGGACGTACTGGCACTGGAGGTTGTGCAGAGGAGATTCACTGGGTTAAGGGCAGCACGGTAGCATTTTGGATAGCACAATTGCTTCACAGATCCACGGTCGCAGGTTCCATTTCCGGCTTTGGTCACTGACTGTGCGGAGTCTGCATATCCTCCCCGTGTGTGCATGGGTTTCCTCTGGGTGCTCCGGTTTCCTCCCACATTCCAAAGATGTGGTGGATTGGCCATGATAAATTGCCCTTAGTGTTGGGTGGGGTTACTGGGTTATGGGGATAGTGTGGAGGTGTTGACCTTGGGTAGGGTGCTCTTTCCAAGAGCCGGTGCAGACTCGATGGGATGAATGGCCTCCTTCTGCACTGTAAATTCTATGATAATCCCAGAGTTGAAGGGGTTGGATCACGAGGAGAGGTTGAGTAGACTGGGACTGTACTCGTTGGAATTTAGAAGGATGAGGGGGGATCTTATAGAAACATATATAATTATGAAGGGAATAGATAGGATAGATGCGGGCAAGTTGTTTCCACTGGCGGGTGAAAGCAGAACTAGGGGGCATAGCCTCAAGATAAGGGGAAGTAGATTTAGGACTGAGTTTAGGAGGAACTTCTTCACCCAAAGGGTTGTGAATCTATGGAATTCCTTGCCCAGTGAAGCAGTAGAGGTTCCTTCATTAAATGTTTTTAAGATAAAGATAGATAGTTTTTTGAAGAATAAAGGGTGTTATGGTGTTCAGGCCGGAAAGTGGAGCTGAGTCCACAAAAAATCAGCCGTGACCTCATTGAATGGCGGAGCAGGCTCGAGGGGCCAGATGGCCTACTCCTGCTCCTAGTTCTTATGTTCTTATGTTAAATTGGCCAAAGGGGGACCACGGCCACAGAGGGAGGAGAGAGAAGAACATGTAAATATATATAATGATATATAATGATCTTTATTAGTTGATGTTTTCTTTTTCTCTCTTTGGCTTTTCCCTTTTGTAATTTTAATCTTTTCTTTGTTGTTTTTGCTACGTATTATGTGCGGTTATACAACTTGTAATTTCGCATACCGTAACATAAAATGTGAAAACCAATAAAAACATTAAAAAATATACATATATTCACACTGGAATTTGAGCTTACCATAAGGCAGTTAGTCGACATGTTCTATTCCCCCCACCCCCAATGCTAATGTTGTGTTCCCTTTCTAAAAGTGCAAACATTATTCTCCATGTGTCTAGAGGCACCAGGGTCGGTGGCCCCAGCAATAAATGTGGAATTGAATCTATTTTCAAACAGTGGTAACCCATGGTGATTGTCGCTCCGTGGAAGATCTGGGCTTCATGAGTTATAAATCAAAAAGTTGAAATAGTTTATACTTTCAGGCTCTAAATTAACAATTGTCAAGTGTACTCAAAATGCACTCATAAAGTCATAGTTACAAGCAAAAAATTGAAAACTGAGACAAAGCAACAGCTTTGATCAGCAACAAGGGCAGCACGGTAGCATTGTGGATAGCACAATCGTTTCACAGCTCCAGGGTCCCAGGTTCGATTCCGGCTTGGGTCACTGTCTGTGCGGAGTCTGCACATCCTCCCCGTGTGTACGTGGGTTTCCTCCGGGTACTCCGGTTTCCTCCCACAGTCCAAAGATGTGCAGGTTAGGTGGATTGGCCATGATAAATTGCCCTTAGTGTCTAAAATTTTCCCTAAGTGTTGGGTGGGGTTACTGGGTTATGGGGATAGGGTGGAGGTGTTAACCTTGGGTAGGGTGCTCTTTCCAGGAGCTGGTGCAGACTCGATGGGCATAATGGCCTCATAGAACGATACAGCGCAGTACAGGCCCTTCGGCCCTCGATGTTGCACCGACATGGAAAAAAAACTAAAGGCCATCTAACCTACACTATGCCCTTATCATCCATATGCTTATCCAATAAATTTTTAAATGCCCTCAATGTTGGCGAGTTCACTACTGTTGCAGGTAGGGCATTCCACGGCCTCACCACTCTTTGCGTAAAAAACCCACCTCTGACCTCTGTCCTATATCTATTACCCCTCAATTTAAGGCTATGTCCCCTCGTGCTAGCCACCTCCATCCGCGGGAGAAGGCTCTCACTGTCCACCCTATCTAACCCTCTGATCATTTTGTATGCCTCTATTAAGTCACCTCTTAACCTTCTTCTCTCTAACGAAAACAACCTCAAGTCCATCAGCCTTTCCTCATAAGATTTTCTTCAGCACTGTAAATTCTATACTTCCAGGCAGTGTATTCCAGACACAACCACTTGCTGTGTGAAAAAGTTTTTTCTCACCCATATTCGGTCATTGTTAATTAGATACAATGCCTTTTATTTTAAAATGGGATGCAGCTACTTCAAAAATATGTCAAGAAATCCACTGGAACTCATTAAAAACAGTCAATGCAGAATTGAGAAAATAATGTAGAGGAACTTATACTTTGCCCACTACAAAGTTGGTTTTTACTTTATCTAAACTAATGTGATCGAAGCATGTTTTTGCTTGAGGAACATTTAGTTGTGTAATATCTAACTTGTTTCTTAATTATCAGATCTAAACAAGGAAATCCTGCCCAGCATACCAATGCATGTGAAACTTCAGCAACACCGTTTTGAAATCCATCTGAAAAGATTACTTCAGCTAATTTATCGGCTATAAAAATGTTTAAAGAATGTTTGAAATCCATTTGTAAAAGCAATCTTGAAATGCCATTGTGTTAGTTGGGGGAATCTATCTTTCTTGTTTGATTGTTCCCATTGAGAGGGGTCCATCCCCAGAATGAAAGGTGCTAAAATCTTTGCTTTAAAAAAGGAGACAATTTGATTAAATGTTTCTTTACATAAATTGATGTGATCGAACTGCATGCTGAGATAAAAATCTTAATCTGCTACTATCCTAAGGCTGAAACAACAATCAATGATATTCAGAGATTGAGATAACACCTGTAGTTGCTCGCTACAGGAAATAGAATTGATTATTCTGAGTACAATAATGAGGACATAAGACTCAAAAAATTCTTATTTGAAATGATAGAAACTTACAAATAAAGGAAGTGAAATTGGCAAGGTGTTTTCCCTTATTCTTTCCTAGAATGCAGGAGTCACTGGCAAGCGCAGCATTAATTGCCCAAACCTAACTGCCCTTGAGCTGAGTGGCTTGCTCAGCAAATTCAGAGGGCAATTAAGAGTCAACCACATTGCTGTGAATCTGGACTGACAGGCCTGGTGTTGGGTGTGGAAGGGAAGGAGGTTCACTCCTTTGCACTTCAAAATTGTGATCTGGGTCCCAAGGTTCAATGCACATCACAGGATCCCAATTTGCCGATTATAGTGTCCTCTTGTCTGAAACAAGCAATACACTCCAAATGTCTGTCTTATGCATTGAGACAAGACAGCAGTGTAGAATATCTGGATCAACAAAGTGACTCGATGGACTTCCGGTGGCGGCTGTGAAGGAGTAAGTCGCACATTTGGTGGCTCCTGCTCTGGTCGGACTTTTGGACCTTTCCCCGTTTTTCTACCGGATATGAATTGTAAAACGTATGTTGGTGGCAATTGTTTACTGAATTCCCACTTTGGTGCATGGAGAGAAGGACTAGAAGTGTTTGTAAGGGCAGAAACAAAAAGATAGAGAAGGCTTGGGCTGTAGCTGCAACAGAAGACAGCATGGTGGAGGTTCGGACCTCTGGCTTCTCGACCCAGCAGTCTATGGAGCAGTCCATGGAGCAAGTCATTCAGGAAGGCTTTGCTATGCAGAAACAGGACTGTTTGGACCCAATAAAAGAGTCAATTGAGCGGTTGGAGCACAGATTGGACGCCCAGGATCAGGTGATCCAGAAGGTGGAGAAGGTGCTGGCTGAGCAGGAGGAACATCAGACTGCGGTGGAGGTGGAGGTGGGGATGCTGAGGGACCGGCAGAAGAAGCTCCTGGAGAAGGTGGAGGACCTAGAAAATAGGTCCCGCCGGCAGAACCTAAGACATGTTTGTGAAGCTGCTGTGGGATGGGGCATTCTCCCGGCCATTGGAGGTGGATAGGGCTCACAGAGCACTTGCGAGGAAGCCGCGAATGGGAGACCCCACCCCCCGAGAGCAATAGTGGTGAGATTCCACAGGTTCTCGGATAAATAGCGCATTCTCCAGTGGGCCAAGCAGACATGGAGCTGTAAATGGGACAATAGCATCCTGCGGGTTTACCAGGACCTGAGTGTAGAGGTGGCCTGGAGGAGAGCAGGCTTCAACCAGATCAGGGCGATCCTTTTAGAGAAAAGGGTGAAGTTTGGTCTGTTATACCCAGCCCGTCTCTGGGTCACACATGAGGATCAGCACTTCTACTTCAAGTTGCCTGAGGACATGTTGGATTTTGCGAAAAAGAAAAGGCTGGTGATGGATCGAGAACTTTTGAACTTGGCTGCAAAGTTCATGTTTTTGTTTTTTCTTTTTGTTTCTCTGCTTCTGTAAAAAGCTTCTCATTTTGCGTTTCATGGAAGATGTTTGTGATGCCGTTTGCATTGATTTGGTAGAGCTGAGTGAGTTAAGGTTTTCGTTTGCACTGTTGGAGGATGGACGTGTGCTTGTTTTGATCTAGGTGTTTTTCTGTTGGGCAATTGTGTGGGGATTGTTTGATGTTGGAGTTTGTTTGTATGAGCAGGGGGGAGGGTTGGGAGGGAAAAATAGATGGGAGACTATCTCCCCCGGTGATGGGGGCCACCAAGCTAGCTGGGTGAGCTAGCTCTCGGAAGCGCAGTGGGGTGTGTGCATATGTTTGGTTTAGTAATGGGGTTGGGTTACAGGGTGTTGTTGCTAGGGAGGGGAGGGGGGGTGAAAGTTCTGCTGACGAGGGAGGGACTTGGGCTGAGGGACAGAGAGGAGGTTGGGGGCAGGGACTGCCTGGGGATGGACCGGCGGAGGCGCGGAGCATGGGCTGGAGGCGGGTCTCAGAAAGGGGATGGCTGATCGGCGGAGGGGGGGGGGGGGGCAATGCCCCAACTAGGCTGATCACCTGGAATGTTTGAGGATTAAATGGGCTGGTCAAAAAGGCACATGTGTTCGCACATCTCAGGGGATTGAACAAAGAACAAAGAAAATTACAGCACAGGAACAGGCCCTTCGGCCCTCCCAGCCTGCGCCGATCCAGATCCTTTATCTAAACCTGTCTCCTATTTTCCAAGGTCTACTTCCCTCTGTTGCCGCCCGTTCATATACCTGTCTAGATGCCTCTTAAATGATGCTATCGTGCCCGCCTCTACCACCTCCGCTGGTAAAGCGTTCCAGGCACCCACCACCCTCTGCGTAAAAAACTTTCCACGTACATCTCCCTTAAACTTTCCCCCTCTCACCTTGAAATCGTGACCCCTTGTAACTGACACCCCCACTCTTGGAAAAAGCTTGTTGCTATCCACCCTGTCCATACCTCTCATAATCTACTCAACCTTTCTTCATAGCTAGCACCCTCCATACCAGGCAACATCCTGGTGAACCTCCTCTGCACCTTCTCCAAAGCATCCACATCCTTCTGGTAATGTGGCGACCGGAACTGCACGCAGTATTCCAAATGTGGCCTAACCAACGTCCTGTACAACTGTAACATGACCTGCCTACTTTTGTACTCAATACCCCGTCCAATGAAGGCAAGCATGCTGTATGCCTTCTTGACCACTCTATCAACCTGCATTGCCACCTTCAGGGTACAATGGACCTGAATTCCCAGATCTCTCTGTACATCAATTTTCCCCAGGACCCTCCCATTGACCCATTCTGAGCGCTGTACCGTCTGCTCTGTGACGCGACGGGTTTGCAATCGGGGGTGAGATTAGCAAACAAGGAGGGGGGGTCCACTTTGAGGGACGCGAGGCTGCAGACAGTGAGGGGGAGTATAGGGCCGCCGAATTGGAAGGTCAAGCTCTGCAGGTTGCACTGGAAGTCCAGTCCTAGGAGTGTCGGTGCGCAAAGGTCAGGGAGGACAAGGAATTTGTAATTTTTAAAACCCTTCCCCTGGACCGTGAGGTCCGCAATGCAGCAGCCGATAATGTGGACGGAGTGCGAACCTGAGGCTAACCCGATTTTGTGTTTTACCGGATGGACAGGGAGCGTGCAGCGTCTTACCGTGTCAGGGTGAACGAAGCTTTCCGTGCTCCCGGAGTCCAGCAGGCAGCCCGTCTCGTGGCCGTTAAGGTGGATCAGCGTTGTCGTTTTGGCGAGCGTGCGTGGACGTGACTGGTCGAGCTGAATGGCCGCGAGCCGTGGAGAAAATCCGTATCCGTCGTCGCCGTCCGAGTCGATGCTGGAAGAACCTTGCGTGCCAATCCCGGAAGGCGGTGGCCAGGATTCGCACGTGGAGTCGGGATCCCAAGATGGCAGCGCCCAGGACCCGCACGTGGAGTCGGCGTCCAAAGATGGCGGCGCCCAGGACCCGCACGTGGAGTCGGGGCCCCAAGATGGCAGCACCCAGGACCCGCACGTGGAGTCAGCGTCCCAAGATGGCGGCGCCCAGGACCCGCACGTGGAGTCGGCATCCCAAGATGGCGGCGCCCAGGACCCGCACGTGGAGTCGGCGTCCCAAGATGGCGGCGCCCGTGGGGCCCTCGTGGTCACTGGGGGCGGGGATAGCGGTGCCGGCGAGCCGAGTGGAGCGGCTGCGAGCGGGGGAGATGAGACGTGCAGGCCAGGCGCGGGGGCCCGGGGGCGGGGGCAGGAGGGGGAGATTCGCGCGGCGGGCAGGCAGGGACCGGGAGGGCCCGGAGAGGCGTGCAGGTCGAGTGCCGGGGCCCGGGTCCGAGGGGGGGGGGGAGACTTGCGCGGCGGTTAGGCAGGGACCGGGAGGGCCCGGAGAGGCGCGCAGGTCGGCTGCGCTGAAGCTGCCCCAGAGGATAGAGAGAGGCGAGCAGGCCAGGCGCGGGGGCCTGGGGGCGGGGGGGGGAGAGTGTTGCGCGGTGGCTAGGAGGGGACCGGGAGGGCCCGGAGGAGAGAGAGAGGTGCACAGGCCGGTCGCAAGGGCCCGGGGGCGGGGGGGGAGAGTGTTGCGTGGCGTCCAGAAGAGCCGCAGGCACCATTTTGGCCTGGCAGACAGTGGAGAAGTGGCCCTTCTTCCCCCAGCTCTTACAGAGGGTGGAGCGGGCTGGGCAGCACGGGCGAGGGTGTTTCGCGAACCCGCAAAAGTAGCAGCGGGGCCCCGTGGACTTGTCGGGGCGTCCCGCGGCGCAGGCGCATGGCGGTGGGGAAGCGTGCCAGGAGGCCCAGGATGGTGCAGCGCGGCTGGGGTCATAGGCGCGGGCGTTTTGATTGGCGACCTCCAGGGAGGAGGAGAGAGTCAGTGTCTCAGTTAAGCTGAGGTTGTCTCTCTCCAGCATCCGCTGGCGGATAGCGGGGGACTGCATCCCAGCCACGTAAGCGTCTCTGATCAGTAGTTCCATGTGCTCCGTAGCTGAGACTGCGACGCAGGAGCAATTCCTCCCCAGGGTAGCGAGGGCCCGGTAAAATTGGTTTAGTGACTCACCGGGGAGCTGGCGTCTGGTGGCCAGCAGATGGCGGGTGAAAACCCTGTTGACTGGTTTAATGAATTGTCCCTTTAGCTTTAGTATTGCTTCATCATAATCCGTTTCTTCTTTGATTATTGCGTAGGCGTCGATACCCACGCTGGAGTGGAGGACATGCAGCTTCTGTGCCACGGTGGGGGGGGGGGTTGGGGGGTGGTTGTAGATGCCAAGTATCCTTCGAGGCATGTCAGCCAAAGTTGGAAAAGTTCTGCAGAGTTCGGAGTTTGTGGGCTGATGCGGAGGCATTCGGGCTTGAACCGGAACTCCATCTTCAAAGTTGTAGTTTATTAAATTGATGTGCCATCAATTGTACGAGAGACGAGTTGCTTTACAAAAGTCAGGCTTTAATAAACTAGAACATAGCCCTGCGATCGTCTACAGTAAAATGGACGACTGCCGGGCGTTTGACTATTTATACCTCGGCAATGGAGGCGTGGTTAACTCAGCCTCTCGACCAATCGGTCGAGAGGCACATGACAGACCAGGGCCAATGTAAGCCGGTGTTCTGCCCCAATGGCAGGCAGGTATGCAAATCATATCACCACAGGTACACCAGCCCAGTGGTGGTGGCGGCTCTGAGAGTTTGGGACCATGGAGGCGGCATGTGGGAGCAGTGGGAGCATCGGTCTGGGCCCCAATCTGTGATAATCACCGGTTTGCCCCGGGGAGTATGGATGGGGGGTTCCGGTTATGGTGGAGAATGGGGATTGAGAGGATGGGGGATATGTTCATAGAGGGGAGTTTTCCGAGTATGGGGGCTTTGGAGGAAAAGTTTGGGTTGGCGAGGGGAAACAAATTCAGGTCCTTCCCGCTCCTACCGCTAAGGGGGATTCGGGACAGGGTAGTTTACAGAGGGTGGGTAGGAGAAGGGAGCGTCTCGGAAATTTATAAGGAGCTTATGGGGTTGGAGGAGACGCAGAACGAGGAGCTGAAGTGCAAGTGGGAGGAGGAGCTGGGAGGAGAGATAGAGGATGGTCTATGGGCAGATGCGTTCAGCCTGATACAATTTAAGGTTGTTCACCGGGCTCACATAACAGTGGCCCGGATGGGCAGATTCTTTGGGGTGGAGGACAGGTGCGCAAAATGTGCGGGAGGACCGGTGAACCATGTCCACATTTTTGGACATGTCCAAAGTTAAGGGGATTTTGGCAGGGGTTTGCAGATGTCATGTCCACGGTGTTAGAAACGAGGGTGGTACTGAGTCAAGAGGTGGAGATTTTCGGGGTGTCGGAAGACCTGGGAATCCAGGAGGAGAAAGAGGCAGACGTTCTGGCCTTTGCTTCCCTGGTAGCCCGGAGACGGATATTATTAGCTTGGAGGGACTCAAAGACCCTGAAGTCGGAGACCTGGCTATCTGACATGGCTAACTTTCTCTGTTTGGTGAAAATCAAGTTCGCCTTGAGAGGGTCACTGTTAGGGTTTGCCCGGAGGTGGCAACTGTTCATCGGCATCTTTGCAGGAAATTAATCGTCAGCCTTAATTAATCTCTACCTGCCCACTGAGTGGTCCCTTTGTAACCTTGGGATATTTCTCATGAGTCAGAGGGAGTGTAGTCATTGAACCCGCTACGGTAGTTGTGCTTGGATTGGTAGTTGGATCTGTGACCTGTGGTCCTATTTATATTATCATCCTTGCTATCAATGTCATACTCAATAGTTCCACCGCAGAACCATTTCTATCACCTTGGCATCTAGCCAGAAAGGCTGAATTCTCCATATAGCCACTTTCAAGCTTCAACTTGGAAGTCTTTATTGTTCTTTACATATTCTCTGTTGGTGTTGAACCACCTTATAATTACGTTCAGTCTCACATTTCCTTTCTGTCCACTCATAGAGCCACATACGCCTCGGGATCATTCCAGGGCTTGAGCAGGGACTTGGGTGGCATCTCACAGGCAGGTGACGGATGCCCTCTTTGACCAGACAGAGAACTATATAAATTTTGACATGGAGCAGCCCAACAGGATGCCCAAGCAGCAGGATTCTCCATTATTAACGGGATGCCCCAGGTCCAAGGGCTGACAGGCTGCACACATGTTGCCTTGCATTCACCTGGCCATCTGGGAGTGCCCTACGTCACCTAGAAGGGATTCTACACCCTCAACACCCAGCTTGCGTGTGACCACCACCTTCATGTCATGCACATGTGTGCGCACTTCCCAGGGAGTGTGCACGGCAGCTACATCCGGGGGCAGTCAGACATCCCCAGCCTCTTCAAGGGCCACCTCAGGATGGTTTGTTTGTTCTTGGGAGATAAAGGGTACCCGCTTAGGATCTGGCTAATGACAGCAGTATGGAGGTCAGTGACCGATGCAGAGGCCCGGTACAATGAAGTCCATTCAGCCACCTGGTCTGTCATTAAGCGGTGCATCAGTCTGCTCAGAATGTGGTTCTTATGACCCAACCGCTCCAGTGGTGCCCTGCAGTACACCTCCCAAGAGGATCACGCACTTTCTGGTGGTCTGCTGTGTCCTACATAACCTGGCACAGCAGCGGGGTGACGTGCTGGAGGTGGAGGAGGAGGAACATATGGCTACCTCTGTGTCGGAGGACGAGGATGATGAGGAGGTGCCGGACCAGCGGGGGATGGAGGACGATCCCGGGGAAGACTCAGAAGACCAGCCAGAGGCGGCAGGGGTGAGGGGCCCGTCAAGCCTGTCATGCATCGCCGTGCCACTCTGATCCAGGAGCTAGCTACAAAACACGGCATCATCAGCGGGGTGGAACCTAGGGGAGCTGGTGGCACCGTCGCCACTCCATAGGACGGGTCTGGCTTGGCACCCAGCTCCTGGTCAGTGCCCACAGGGTCCTGAGGGCCACCTCGAGATGGACGGAAAGCTGGATCGAACCCTGGTTGCCCTTGAATCATCTGGCCCTGCCAGCACCCCAATGTCTGCACCATGGTGTCGATGCCCTTGGCGATGCTCCTCAGTAATTGGGACATGCTTTGCAGTGTCTCAGCAATGCCCATCTGCAACTGGGGCAAATTCCGCAGTGCCTTGGCCATTCCCTTCTGAGACCGGGACAAGTCCCACAGAACCTCATCAAGGTCCACCTGGTACTGGGTCATGTCCTTCAGCAAGTCAGACAGTTTACCAAGATCATCAGCCATGGTTGGCACCGGCTGGGCCATACCTTGGACACCTCCTCTCATGGTGCCGATGTTGTGCATCAGGCTCTCAACTGCAGTCGCCACTCTAGCAGTGCTGGCCTCGGTGCCACACATTGCCAGTGCCATCTCCTGTGCCCGTTGCCTCCCGGACTCCTCCATTCGGCTTAGGTCCTGCTGGAGTGTCGCTGTCACCGCCCTCTCAATATCATCCTCTTCTTACCTTCGGGAGGAGAGAGATCGGACCTGCCCTCTCTTCAGCTGTTCAAACCCCACGCTGGGATTTAGGAAACAAATCAACAGTGACATCACAGGAAAGCGGTAAGCTGATTGGCTGGTGAGTAACATAAGAACATAAGAACTAGGAGCAGGAGTAGGCCATCTGGCACCTCGAGCCTGCTCCGCCATTCAATGAGATCATGGCTGATCTTTTGTGGACTCGGCTCCACTTTCCGGCCCGAACACCATAACCCTTAATCCCTTTATTCTTCAAAAAACCATCTATCTTTATATAAAAAACATTTAATGAAGGAGCCTCAACTGCTTCACTGTGCAAGGAATTCCATAGATTCACAACCCTTTGGGTGAAGAAATTTCTTCTAAACTCAGTCCTAAATCTAATTCCCTTATTTGGAGGCTATGCCCCCTAGTTCTGCTTTCACCTGCCAGTGGAAACAACCTGCTCGCATCTATCCTACCTATTCTCTTCATAATTTTATATGTTTCTATAAGATCCCCCCTCATCCTTCTAAATTCCAATGAGTACAGTCCCAGTCTACTCAACCTCTCCTCGTAATCCAACCCCTTCAGCTCTGGGATTAACCTAGTGAATCTCCTCTGCACACCCTCCAGCGCCAGTACATCCTTTCTCAGGTAAGGAGACCAAAACTGAACACAATACCCGAGGTGTGGCCTCAGTAACACCTTATACAATTGCAGCATAACCTCCCTAGTCTTAAACTCCACCCCTCTAGCAATGAAGGACAAAATTCCATTTGCCTTCTTAATCACCTGTTGCACCTGTAAACCAACTTTTTGCGAATCTTGCACTAGCACACCCATGTCTCTCTGCACAGCAGCATGTTTTAATATTTTATCTTTAAATAATAATCCCATTTGCTGTTATTCATACCAAAATGGATAACCTCACATTTGTCAACATTCTATTCCATCTGCCAGACCCTAGCCCATTCACTTAACCTATCCAAATCCCTCTGCAGACTTCCAGTATCCTCTGCACTAAACCACCTCCCTTAACATCCACTCTGTCCTTCCAAATAGTTTGATACCCGTGGATATTTAACTCCCAGTCTTGACCATCCTTTAACCATGTTTCAGTAATGGCCACTAAATCATAGCCATTCACGATGATTTGCGGCATCAACCCATTTACCTTATTCCGAATACAACGAGCATTCAGGTAAAGTACACCTATGTTGGCTTTTATACCTCTGTTTTGAATCTTAACACCTCGATCAGTAACCTCTCCTAAGTTATATTTCCTCTTAACCTTTCTCCTAATTTTCCTTGTCGTTGAACCCATATCTTCATGTAACAACCTGCCACGTCACTTACCATTTATGTTTTTACTTCCCATTTTATTCCTTTTAGTATTACTGATATTAGGGACTGTGTATAAATAGCTGTAACTGAAAGAACTGAAACAGTTAAAAGTGGGGAACCAGACTTAAAGAAAAAATTGAGTTATTTATAGTAGAAATCTAGTGCTAGGAAGTATATAGTTAACTCTAGCTTATTTAATGTAGTAAGTATTTATTTTTAAACTAATTTCTTATTGGGATTTGGAGAAGTAAAATGCTTCACATATGTGGGAGGTTCGGGAAACTTCTAAGCATTCCGGATAACTACATCTGCAGGACGTATGCCCAATTGAAGCTTCTCACAGACCGCATGGATCGATTGGAGCAGCAGGTGGTGGAAAGCATTATAGACGGGAGTTTTAGAGACATGGTTATGCCCAAGGTGCAGGAAGATAAATGGGTGACTGCTAGAAAGGGTAAGCAGTCAGTGCAGGAATCTCCTTTGACTGTCCCCCTCTCTAACAAGTATACTGTTTTGAATACTGTTGAGGGGGAGGAGGGGATGGTCTATCAGGAGAACACAGCAGCCAGAGCAGTGGCACCATATCTGGATATGTTGTTAAGCAGGGAGGGACAAAGCACAGACGAGCAATAGACACTATAGTCAGAGGCACAGATAGGCGCTTTGTGGAAGTGACAGAGAGTCCTGGATGGTATGTTGCCTTCCTGGTGCCAGGATCCAGCATGTCTCTGAAGAAGCAGGGGAGGGTAAACAGCCAGAGGGCGTGGTACATTCTTATATAAGAACTAAGAGCAGGAATAGACAATCTCGCCCCTCAAGCCTGCTCCGCCATTCAATAAGATCATGGCTGATCTTTTGGTGGACTCAGCTCCACTTGCCTGCTCATTCACTGTAACCTTTTATTCCTTTACTGTTCAAAGATCTATCTACCTTTGCCTTAAAAAAAAGCATTTAACGAGGTAGCCTCGACTGCTTCACTGGGCAGAGAATTCCACAGATTCACAATCCTTTGGGTGAAGAAGTTCCTCCTCAACTCAGTCCGAAATATGCTCCCCCTTGTTTTAAGGCTATGCTCCCGAGTTTTAGTTCCACCCGCCAGTGGAAACAACCTCCCTGCTCTATCCTTCATAATTTGATATGTTTCTACAAGTTCCTCCCTCATTTTTCTAAATTCCATTGAGTGTCGCCCAGTCTACTTAGTCTCTCTTCACAAACCAATCCTCAACTCCGGAATCAACTTCGTGAATCACCTCTGCACACCCTCCAGTGCCCGTACATCCTTTCTCAAGTAAGGAGACCAAAACTGAACACAGTACTCCGTGTGTAGCCTCACCAGCATCCTATACAGCTGCAACATAACCTTCCTGTTTATAAACTCCATTCCTCTAGCAAAGAAGGACACAATTTCATTTACCTTCTTAATTACTTGCTGCACCTGCAAACCAACTTTTTTCGATTCATGCACAAGGACACCCAAGTCCCTCGTCACAGTAGCATGCTGCAATTTTTTTTACCATTTAAATAATAGTCCATTTTGCTGTTATTCCTACCAAAATGGATGACCTCACACTTACCAACATTGTACGCTATCTGCCAGATCCTTGCCCACTCACTTAAACTATCTATATCCCTCTGCAGACTTTCACTGTCCTTTGCACACCTGGCTCTACCACTCATCTTGGTGTCATACATACATACATACAGCAGTACAGCACAGAACAGGCCCTTCGGCCCTTGATGTTGTGCCAAGCAATGATCACCCTACTCAACCCCACGTATCCACCCTATACCCGTAACCCAACAACCCCCCCCCCCCTTAACCTTACTTTTAAGGACACTACGGGCAATTTAGCATGGCCAATCCACCTAACCTGCACATCTTTGGACTGTGGGAGGAAACCGGAGCACCCGGAGAAAACCCACGCACACACGGGGAGGACGTGCAGACAGTGACCCAGCCGGGAACCGATCCTGGGACCTTGGAGCTGTGAAGCATTTAGGCTAACCACCATGCTACCGTGCTGCCCTGTCATCTGTGAACTTTGACACGTTACACTTGGTCCCCAATTCCAAATCACGATGTAAATTGTAAACAATTGCGGACCCAACATCATTCCCTGAGACACACCACTACCCACTGATCGCCAACCAGAAAAGCACCTATTTAATCCCAGTCTTTGCTTTTTGTCAGTTAACCGATCCTCTATGCATGCTAATACATGACCCGTAATGCCATGTACCTTTATCTTACACAGCAGCCATTTGTGCGGCACCTTGTTGAATGTCTTCTGGAAATATAGATACATCACATCCACAGTTCCCTGTTGTCCTGTAATGTCTTCAAAGAATTCCACTAAATTAGTCAATCATGACCTGCCTTTCATGAATCCATGCTGTGTCTGTCCAATAGGACAATTTCTATCCATATGTCTCGCTATTTCTTCCTTAATTATAGATGCAAGCATTTTCCCCACTACAGAAGTTAAGTTAACCTGCTGAAGGGAACCAGCCATTTCTGATAGGTAAAAGTGTCATTGATTTAGCCATTTTAATGTAAATACAAAAGCCCATGTCAAAATTCACTTTTAAAAATGAATTCCATCATATGACTGCAAACACAATTTCAGATTATAAAGTGTACAGCTTGCAATAATGAAAGCAGGGATATGAAACATTTACAATATCCGCAGTCTAACTCAAAGCGAATGAAACAATTCAATGAAGGTCACAATAAGTTAAAATGGATAAAATGAATCTGCCATTGTCCAAAATGTGAAAAAGTATAGCAGTCAGCAAAAAAACCAGTAGAAACCAGAGATGATTAAAAGTGTAAATCACATTCCAATACACAACAAACATCTAAAGATGCAACATATTCATAGCTATGTTGCACATTGATGATTGACAACTAACCATCCAACCAAACGCATTTGAGACTCATCCAAGCCAATCTGCACATTGCAGGGATAGGGACAGATGGAGTCCGAGTGATAACATTTTCCTTAAAGATAGAGGTCCGGGCAGCCATCTTCATTCTAGAATCACTCTATACTATTTTGCCTAGCTGTCCACTATCTTTATTTCGTATTTTCAGATTTCTATTCTAACTCTTAAGTTGTTTTGCTTTGAGCAAGAAACCATTACTGCATTTTAAAAATTACATTTGTTTGTAAACCACTAAACTTCCTATAATATGGCGACCAGAACTGCACACAATACTCCAAATGCGGCCGCACCAGAGTTTTGTACAACTGCAACATGACCTCATGGCTCCGAAACTCAATTCCTCTACCAATAAAAGTTAACACACCGTATGCCTTCTTAACAACCCTCTCAACCTGGGTGGCAACTTTCAGGGATCTATGGACATGGATACCGAGATCTCTCTGCTCGTCCACACTACCAAGAATCTTACCATTAGCCCAGTACTCTGTCTTTCTGTTATTCCTTCCAAAATGAATCACCTCACACTTTTCTGCATTGAACTCCATTTGCCACCTGTCAGGCCAGCTCTGCAGCTTATCTATGTCCCTCTGTAACTTGTAACATCCTTCTGCACTGTCCACAACTCCACCGACTTTAGTGTCATCTGCAAATTTACTCACCCATCCTTCTATGCCCTCCTCCAGGTCATTTATAAAAATGACAAACAGCAACGGTCCCAAAACAGATCCTTGTGGCACACCACTAGTAACTGGACACCAGTCAGAGCATTTCCCATCAACCACCACTCTTTGTCTTCTATCAGCTAGCCAATTTCCGATCCAAACCGCTAAATCACCCTGAATCCCATGCCTCTGTATTTTCTGCAATAGCCTACCGTGGGGAACCTTATCAAACGCTTTACTGAAATCCATATACACCACATCAACTGTTGTATCCTCATCCACCTGTTTGGTCACCTTCTCGAAGAACTCAATGAGGTTTGTGAGGCACGACCTACCCTTCACAAAACCATGTTGACTATCTCTAATCAAATTATTCCTTTCCAGATGATTATACATCCTATCTCTTATAAACCTGTCCAAGACTTTTCCCACAACAGAAGTAAGGCTCACTGGCCTATAGTTACCGGGGTTATCTCTACTCCCCTTCTTGTACAAGGGGACAACATTTGCTATCCTCCAGTCCTCTGGCACTATTCCTGTAGACAAAGATGACTTAAAGATCAAAGCCAAAGGCTCAGCAATCTCCCCCCTAGCTTCCCAGAGAATCCTAGGATAAATCCCATCTGGCCCAGGGGACGTATCTATTTTCACACTTTCCAGGATCGCTAACACCTCCTCCTTATGAACCTCAAGCCCTTCTAGTCTAGTAGCCTGTATCTCAGTATTCTCCTCGACAACTTTGTCTTTTTCCTGTGTGAATACTGACGAAAAATACTCATTTAGCACCTCTCCTAGCTCCTCGGACTCTACGCACAACTTCCCACTACTGTCCTTGACTGGCCCTACTCTTACCTTAGTCATTCTTTTATTCCTGACATACCTATAGAAAGCTTTAGGGTTATCCTTGATCCTACCTGCCAAAGACTTCTCATGTCCTCGCTTGGCTCTTCTTAGCTCTCTTTAGAGCCTTCCTAGCTAACTTGTAACTCTCAAGCGACCCAACTGAACCATTACATGTCATCTTCACATAAGCCTCCTTCTTCCTCTTGACAAGTGATTCAACTGCTTTAGTAACCCATGGTTCCCTCACTCGACCACTTCCTCCCTGCCTAACAGGTACATACTTATCAAGGACACGCAGTAGCTGTTCCTTGAACATGCTCCACATTTCCATTGTGTCCATCCCCTGCAGTTTTCCTCTCCAGGCGATCCATCCTAAGTCTTGCCTCATCGCATCATAATTGCCTTTCCCCCAGCAATAACTCTTGCCCTGCGGTTTATACCTATCTCTTTCCATCGCTAAAGTAAACGTAATCGAATTGTGGTCACTATCACCAAAATGCTCACCTACCTCCAAATCTAACACCTGTCCTGGTTCATTACCCAGTACCAAATCCAATATGGCCTCGCCTCTTGTTGGCCTATCTACATACTGCATCAGGAAACCCTCCTGCACACATTGGACAAAAACGGATCCATCTAAAGTACTCGAACTATAGTGTTTCCAGTCAATATTTGGAAAGTCAAAGTCCCCCATAACAACTACCCTGTTATTTTCGCTCCTATCCAGAATCATCTTTGCAATCCTTTCCTCTACATCTCTGGAACTTTTTGGAGGCCTATAGAAAAGCCCTAACAGGGTGACCTCTCCTTTCCTGTTTCTTAACTCAGCCCATACTACCTCATCAAATGTCCTCTCAGCCACCGTAATACTGTCCTTGACTAACAATGCCACCCCTCCCCCTCTCTTACCACCTTCCCTCAACCATTCCTCACCCTGCTCTATCCATGTCTCCGAAATGGCCACAACATCGAAGTCCCAGGTACTAACCCATGCCGCAAGCTCACCCACCTTATTTTGGATGCTCCTGGCATTGAAGTAGATGCACTTTAGACCACCTTCCTTCCTGCCGGTACACTCCTGCAACTTTGAAACCTTACTCATGACCTCACTACTCTCAGCTTCTTGTGTACTGGAGCTACAATTCAGGTTCCCAATCCCCTGCTGAGCTAGTTTAAACCCTCCCGAAGAGCATTAGCAAACCTCCCCCCGAGGATATTAGTACCCTTCTGGTCCAGGTGTAGACCATCCCGTTTGTAGAGGTCCCACCCACCCCAGAATGAGCCCCAATTGTCCAGGAATCTGAAACCCTCCCTCCTGCACCATCCCTGCAGCCACGTGTCCAACTGCTCTCTCTCCCTATTCCTCGACTCGCTAGCACGTGGCATGGGTAACAACCCAGAGATAATAACTCTGTTTGTTCTAGCTCTAAGTTTCCACCCTAGCTCCCTGAATTCCTGCCTTACATCCCTATCCCTTTTCCTACCTATGTCGTTGGTACCTATGTGGACCACGACTTGGGGCTGCTCCCCCTCCCCCTTAAGGATCCCGAAAACACGATCTGAGACATCGCGGACCCTGGCACCTGGGAGGCAACACACCAACCACGAGTCTCTCTCGTTCCCACAGAATCTCCTATCTATCCCCCTAACTATGGAGTCTCCAATGACTAATGTTCTACTCCTTTCCCCCCTTCCCTTCTGAGCAACAGGGACAGACTCTGTGCCAGAGACCTGTACCCCATAGCTGACCCCTGGTAAGTCGTCCCCCCCAACAGTATCCAAAGTATACCTGTTACTAAGGGGAACGACCACAGGGGATCCCTGTACTGACTGCTTACCCCCAGCCCCTCTCACCGTCACCCATTTATCTTTATTCTTTGGCGTAACTACCTCCCTGAAGCCTCCCGAATGATCCGAAGTTCATCGAGCTCCAGCTCCCTAACACGGTTTTTGAGGAGCTGGAGTTGGGTGCACTTGGAACATAGAACATAGAACAGTACAGCACAGAACAGACCCTTCGGCCCTCGATGTTGTGCCGAGCAATGATCACCCTACTCAAACCCACGTATCCACCCTATACCCGTAACCCAACAACCCCCCCTTAACCTTACATTTTAGGACACTACGGGCAATTTATCATGGCCAATCCACCTAACCCGCACATCTTTGGACTGTGGGAGGAAACCGGAGCACCCGGAGGAAACCCACGCACACACGGGGAGGACGTGCAGACTCCGCACAGACAGTGACCCAGCAGGGAATCGAACCTGGGACCCTGGAGCTGTGAAGCATTTATGTTAACCACCATGCTACCGTGCTGCCCCATTGTACTGCCTTCCCTGACATCACCTCTAGATTTAAAAAAAACAAGAAAAAGAAAGGAAGAGCTTACCTGATATTCCCTCAAACCCTGCTCCCGCTGAAAGGTAAGCAAATTTAAAGGCACTCACTCACCTTCACGACAGGCCCCTGCTCCCGCTTCCCAACGACAGTGGGTTTTTTTTTGGTGAAACACTGACGAAGTGTTTCGGGTTTAACTGTCACTTGACAACAGCCCCTCCACAAACCACCTTCAAATTAGGCACTGCACGTATGCAAATTTCCCCGGAACAGCCAATCAGTAGCTCTGCTCTGCTGCCCTCTGCTGGTTGCTTGCCTTCACTCAAACTCCTCGGGTCTCCTTCGCAGGTACACCTTCAAATTAGGCTGACTGCACTGCACGTATGCAAATTTCCCCGGAACAGCCAATCAGTAGCTCCGCTCTGCTGCCCTTGTAAAGTCTTCTGCTGGCAAGGGCTTTACTGGGAACATTTGATTTGCAACCACAAGAAGATCTCAAACTCTCAATTATAATCAATAGACACAATAAAAGATTTTATTTCACACCCGAGACATGTAGCTTAAATTTCTACTGAATTAAAAGTGTATACGAGACGACACTTAAACTGCATGGTAGATTTCACCACCTGCCTATAGTTACCCATCTTTTATCTACCTCCTCTTTTGGTAAATTACCATGAGGGCATTTGCTATTTCCCCTACCACCTCTTTTAGTACCCTGGGATGCATTCCATCAGGGCCTGGAAACATGTCTACCTTTAACTTGTCCAACACTACCTCCTTAGTGACAATGATCCCGTCATAGCCTCCTTGCTGACAATTAGTGGCATGTTATTTGTGTCTTCCACTGTGAAGACCGACATTCCCTCATTTCCTATCAGCAGGGGGCAGCAGAGCAGAGCTTCTGATTGGCTGTTCCGGGGAGATTTGCATACGTGCAGTGCGGTCAGCGTAGGTTGAAGGTGCACCTGCATCAGTGACCCGAGGAGTTCGACGGAAGTCAAGCATCCAGCAGGGGGCAGCAGAGCAGAGCTTCTGATTGGCTGTTCCGGGGAGATTTGCATATGTGCAGTGCGGTCAGCGTAAGTTGAAGGTGCACCTGCATCAGTGACCCGAGGAGTTCGACGGAAGTCAAGCATCCAGCAGGGGGCAGCAGAGCAGAGCTTCTGATTGGCTGTTCCGGGGAGATTTGCATATGTGCAGTGCGGTCAGCGTAAGTTGAAGGTGCACCTGCATCAGTGACCCGAGGAGTTCGACGGAAGTCAAGCATCCAGCAGGAGGCAGCAGAGCAGAGCTTCTGATTGGCTGTTCCGGGGGGATTTGCATACGTGCAGTGCGGTCAGAGTAAGTTGAAGGTGGTTTGTGAAGGGGCTGTTCTCGAGTGACAGCTTTACCCAAAACACTACTTACGTAGTGTCTCCCACCCATCCTTCTTCTCTAATCAAAAAAAAGGTTCTGTCAGTTGGATTGCTAAACTAACAAGTTTTTTATTTTTATTTTTCAGTAGTTGGGAAGTTAGTTCAGTGGGAATGGAGACTAGGGCAGTTGAATGTTCCTCCTGCAGAATGTGGGAGGAAAGGGTCACCTCTAGTGTCACTTCTGATTACGTCTGCGGGAAGTGCACCCAACTCCAGCTCCTCGAGAGCCGCGTTAGGGACCTGGAGCTGGAGCTGGATGAACTTCGGATCATTCGGGAGGCGGAGGAGGTTATTGAGAGGAGTTATAGGGAGGTCGTCACACCTCAGGTAAAAGAAGAAGGTAGATGGGTTACCGTCAGGGGCGGGAGAGGGAACCGGCAGGCAGTGTAGGGATCCCCTGTGGTTGTTCCCCTCTATAACAAGTATACTGTTTTGGATACTGTTGCGGGGGACGACTTACCAGGGGTAAGCAATAGGGCACAGGTCTCTGGCACAGAGTCTGTCCGTGTTGCTCAGAAGGGAAGGGAGAAGAGGAACAGAGCACTTGTCATTGGGGACTCCATAGTTAGAGGAACTGACAGGAGGTTCTGTGGGAACGAAAGAGACTCATGGTTGGTGTGTTGCCTCCCAGGTGCCAGGGTTCGTGATGTCTCTGATCGTGTTTTTGGGATCCTTAAGGGGGTGGGGGAGCAGTCCCAAGTCGTGGTCCACATAGGTACCAACGACATAGGTAGGAAGAGAGATGGGGATTTGAGACAGAAATTCAGGGAGCTAGGGTGGAAGCTGAGAGCTAGAACAAACAGAGTTGTTATCTCTGGGTTGTTACATAGAACATAGAACATAGAACGATACAGCGCAGTACAGGCCCTTCGGCCCTCGATGTTGCACCGACATGGAAAAAAAAACTAAAGGCCATCTAACCTACACTATGCCCTTATCATCCATATGCTTATCCAATAAACTTTTAAATGCCCTCAATGTTGGCGAGTTCACTACTGTTGCAGGTAGGGCATTCCACGGCCTCACCACTCTTTGCGTAAAAAACCCACCTCTGACCTCTGTCCTATATCTATCACCCCTCAATTTAAGGCTATGTCCCCTCGTGCTAGCCACCTCCATCCGCGGGAGAAGGCTCTCGCTGTCCACCCTATCTAACCCTCTGATCATTTTGTATGCCTCTATTAAGTCACCTCTTAACCTTCTTCTCTCTAACGAAAACAACCTCAAGTCCATCAGCCTTTCCTCATAAGATTTTCCCTCCATACCAGGCAACATCCTGGTAAATCTCCTCTGCACCCGTTCCAAGGCTTCCACGTCCTTCCTATAATGAGGCGACCAGAACTGTACGCAATACTCCAAATGCGGCCGTACTAGAGTTTGTACAACTGCAACATGACCTCATGGCTCCGGAACTCAATCCCTCTACCAATAAAGGCCAACACACCATAGGCCTTCTTCACAACCCTATCAACCTGGGTGGCAACTTTCAGGGATCTATGTACATGGACACCGAGATCCCTCTGCTCATCCACACTACCAAGAATTTTACCATTAGCCAAATATTCCGCATTCCTGTTATTCTTTCCAAAGTGAATCACCTCACACTTCTCCACATTAAACTCCATTTGCCACCTCTCAGCCCAGCTCTGCAGCTTATCTATGTCACTCTGTAACCTGCAACATCCTTCCACACTGTCTACAACTCCACCGACTTTAGTGTCGTCTGCAAATTTACTCACCCATCCTTCTGCGCCCTCCTCTAGGTCATTTATAAAATGACAAACAGCAACGGCCCCAGAACAGATCCTTGTGGTACGCCACTCGTAACTGAACTCCATTCTGAACATTTCCCATCAACTACCACTCTCTGTCTTCTTTCAACTAGCCAATTTCTGATCCACATCTCTAAATCACCCTCAATCCCCAGCCTCCGTATTTTCTGCAATAGCCGACCGTGGGGCACCTTATCAAACGCTTTACTGAAATCCATATACACCACATCAACTGCTCTACCCTCGTCTACCTGTTCAGTCACCTTCTCAAAGAACTCAATAAGGTTTGTGAGGCATGACCTACCCTTCACAAAACCATGCTGACTATCCCTAATCATATTATTCCTATCTAGATGATTATAAATCGTATCTTTTATAATCCTCTCCAAGACCTTACCCACCACAGACGTTAGGCTCACCGGCCTATAGTTACCGGGGTTATCTCTACTCCCCTTCTTGAACAAAGGGACCACATTTGCTATCCTCCAGTCCTCTGGCACTATTCCTGTAGCCAATGATGACCTAAAAATCAAAGCCAAAGGCTCAGCAATCTCTTCCCTGGCTTCCCAGAGAATCCTAGGATAAATCCCATCCGGCCCCGGGGACTTATCTATTTTCACCTTGTCCAGAATTGCCAACACTTCTTCCCTACGCACCTCAATGCCATCTATTCTAATAGCCTGGGTCTCAGCATTCTCCTCCACAATATTATCTTTTTCTTGAGTGAATACTGACGAAAAGTATTCATTTAGTATCTCGCTTATCTACTCAGCCTCCACACACAACTTCCCACCACTGTCCTTGACTGGCCCTACTCTTACCCTAGTCATTCTTTTATTCCTGACATACCTATAGAAAGCTTTTGGGTTTTCCTTGATCCTACCTGCCAAAGACTTCTCATGTCCCCTCCTTGCTCGTCTCAGCTCTCTCTTTAGATCCTTCCTCGCTTCCTTGTAACTATCAGACGCCCCAACTGAAACTTCATGCCTCATCTTCACATAGGCCTCCTTCTTCCTCTTAACAAGAGATTCCACTTCTTTGCTAAACCACGGTTCCCTCGCTCGACCCCTTCCTCCCTGCCTGACTGGTACGTACTTATCAAGAACATGCAATAGCTGTTCCTTGAACAAGCTCCACATATCCAGTGTGCCCAACCCTTGCAGCCTACTTCTCCAACCAACACATCCTAAGTCATGTCTAATGGCATCATAATTGCCCTTCCCCCAGCTATAACTCTTGCCCTGCGGGGTATACTTATCCCTTTCCATCACTAACGTAAAGGTCACCGAATTGTGGTCACTGTTTCCAAAGTGCTCACCTACCTCCAGATCTAACACCTGGCCTGGTTCATTACCCAAAACCAAATCCAATGTGGCCTCGCCTCTTGTTGGCCTGTCAACATATTGTGTCAGGAAACCCTCCTGCACACATTGTACAAAGAATGACCCATCTAATGTACTCGAACTATATCTTTTCCAGTCAATATTTGGAAAGTTAAAGTCTCCCATAACAACTACCCTGTTACTTTCGCTCTTTTCCAGAATCATCTTCGCCATCCTTTCCTCTACATCCCTAGAACTATTAGGTTGTCGAGGAGAACACTCAGGTTCAGTTACCCGTGCCACGTGCTAGTGAAGTGAGAAATAAGGAGAGAGAGGAGTTGAACACGTGGCTACAGGGATGGTGCAGGAGGGAGGGTTTTGGTTTCCTGGATAATTGGGGCTCATTCTGGGGTAGGTGGGACCTCTACAAACAGGATGGTCTTCACCTGAACCAGAGGGGTACCAATATCCTGGGGGGGGGGGAGATTTGCTAGTGCTCTTCGGGGGGGTTTAAACTAATTCAGCAGGGGGATGGGAACCTAAATTGTAGTCCCAGTGTACAGGATGTTGAGAGTAGTGAGGTCAGGGATAGGGTTAAAAGTTCGAAAGAGGGCACCGGCAAGCAGGACGCTGGTTTGAAGTGTGTCTACTTCAACGCCAGGAGCATCCGGAATAAGGTGGGTGAGCTTGCAGCATGGGTTGGTACCTGGGATCTCGATGTTGTGGCGATTTCGGAGACATGGGTAGAGCAGCGACAGGAATGGCTGTTGCAGGTTCCAGGATTTAGATGTTTCTGTAAGAACAGAGAAGATGGTAAAAGAGGGGGGGGGGGGGAGGGTGTGGCATTGTTAATCAAGGAAAGTATTACGGCGGTAGAAAGGACGCTTGAGGACTCGTCTACTGAGGTAGTATGGGCCGAGGTTAGGAACAGTAGAGGAGAGGTCTGCCTGTTGGGAGTTGTCTATAGACCTCCGAATAGTTCCAGAGATGTAGAGGAAAGGATTGCAAAGATGATTCTCGACAGGAGCGAGAGTAACAGGGTAGTTGTTATGGGGGACTTTAACTTTCCAAATATTGACTGGAAATAATATAGTTCGAGTACTATAGATGGGTCAGTTTTTGTGCAGTGTGTGCAGGAGGGTTTTCTGACACAGTATGTAGACAGGCCAACAAGGGGCGAGGCCACATTGGATTTGGTACTGGGTAATGAACCCGGCCAGGTGTTAGATTTAGATGTAGATGAGCACTTTGGTGATAGTGATCACAACTCGGTTATGTTTACTTTAGCAATGGGCAGGGATAGGTATATACCGCAAGGTAAGAATTATAGCTGGGGGAAAGGCAATTATGATGCTATTCGGCAAGATTTAGGATGTATAGGATGGGGAAGGAAACTGCAGGGGATGGGTACAATCGAAATGTGGAGCTTTTTCAAGGAACAGCTACTGCGTGTCCTTGATAAATATGTACCTGTCAGGCAGGGAGGAAGTTTTCGAGCAAGGGAACCGTGGTTTACTAAGGAAGTTGAAGCACTTGTCAAGAGGAAGAAGAAGGCTTATGTTAGGATGAGACATGAAGGCTCAGTTAGGGCACTTGAGAGTTACAAGTTAGCCAGGAAGGACCTAAAGGGAGAGTTAAGAAGAGCGCGGAGAGGACACGAAAAGTCGTTGGCGGATAGGATCAAGGAAAACCCTAAGGCTTTCTATAGGTATATCAGGAACAAAAGAATGACGAGAGTAAGATTAGGGCCAATCAAGGATAGTAGTGGAAAGTTGTGTGTGGAATCAGAGGAGATAGGGGAAGCGTTAAATGGATATTCTTCGTCAGTGTTTACACTGGAGAAAGACAATGTTGTCGAGGAGAACACTCAGGTTCAGTCGACCAGGCTAGATGGAATTGAGGTTCAAAAGGAGGAGGTGTTAGCAATTTTGGAAAATGTCAAAATAGATAAGTCCCCTGGGCCAGATAGGATTTATCCTAGGATTCTCTGGGAAGCCAGGGAGGAGATTGCAGAGCCTTTGTCCTTGATCTTTATGTCGTCTTTGTCGACAGGAATAGTGCCGGAAGATTGGAGGATAGCAAATGTTGTCCCCTTGTTCAAGAAGGGGAGTAGAGACAACCCTGGTAATTATAGACCTGTGAGCCTTACTTCGGTTGTGGGTAAAATGTTGGAAAAGGTTATAAGAGATAGGGTTTATAATCATCTTGAAAAGAACAAGTTGATTAGCGATAGTCAACACGGTTTTGTTAAGGGTAGGTCATGCCTCACAAACCTTATTGAGTTTTTTGAGAAGGTGACCAAACAGGTGGATCAGGGTAAAGCTGTTGATGTGGTGTATATGGATTTCAGTAAGGCGTTTGATAAGGTTCCCCACGGTAGGCTATTGCAGAAAATAAGGAAGTATGGAATTGAAGGTGATTTAGCGGTTTGGATCAGTAATTGGTTAGCTGAAAGAAGACAGAGGGTGGTGGTTGATGGCAAATGTTCATCCTGGAGTTCAGTTACTAGTGGTGTACCGCAAGGATCTGTTTTGGGGCCACTGCTCTTTGTCATTTTTATAAATGACCTGGAAGAGGGTGTAGAAGGATGGGTTAGTAAATTTGCAGATGACACGAAGGTCGGTGGAGTTGTGGATAGTGCTGAAGGATGTTATAGGATACAGAGGGACATAGATAAGCTGCAGAGCTGGGCTGAGAGGTGTCAGATGGAGTTTAATGCGGAAAAGTGTGAGGTGGTTCACTTTGGAAGGAGTAACAGGAATGCAGAGTACTGGGCTAATGGCAAGATTCTTGGTAGTGTAGATGAACAGAGAGATCTCGGCATCCAGGTACATAAATCCCTGAAAGTTGCCACCCAGGTTAATAGGGCTGTTAAGAAGGCATATGGTGTGCTAGCCTTTATAAGCAGGGGGATTGAGTTTCGGAACCACAAGGTCATGCTGCAGTTGTACATAACTCTGGTGCGGCCGCACCTGGAGTACTGCATGCAGTTCTGGTCACCACATTGTAGGAAGGATGTGGAAGCTTTGGAAAGGGTTCAGAGGAGATTTACCAGGATGTTGCCTGGTATGGAGGGAAGGTCTTACGAGGAAAGGCTCAGGGAATTGAGGTTGTTTTCGTTAGAGAGGAGAAGGCTGAGAGGTGACTTAATAGAGACATATAAGATAGTCAGAGGGTTAGATAGGGTGGACAGTGAGAGTCTTTTTCCTCGGATGGTGATGACCAACACGAGGGGACATAGCTTTAAATTGAGGGGTGATAGATATAGGACAGATATCAGAGGCAGTTTCTTTACTCAGAGAGTAGTAGGGGTGTGGAACGCCCTGCCTGCAACAGTAGTAGACTCGCCAACTTTAAGAGCATTTAAGTGGTCACTGGATAGACATATGGATGAAAATGGAGTCGTGTAGGTCAGATAGGCTTCAGATGGTTTCACAGGTCGTCACAACATCGAGGGCCGAAGGGCCCGTACTGCGCTGTAGTGTTCTATGTTCTATGTTCTAAATCTCGCTGCTCATCCTCTGAAGAATCAATATTTACCTTAGCTACTCTTTTTTGTTTTATATATTTGTAGAAACATTTGCTATCTGTGTTTATATTCTGAGCTAGTTTACTCTCATAATATATCTTACTTTTCGTTAGAGCTTTTTTAGTTGCTTTCTGTTGACCTTTAAAGATTTCACAATCCTCTAGTTTCCCACTAATCTTAGCCACTTTGTATGCATTTTCTTTCAATTTGATACTCTCCTTAATTTCCTTAGATATCCAAGGCTGATTATCCCTTTTCCTACATTCCTTTCTTTTCACTGGTGTATACTTTTTCTGAGTACTGTGAAAACTCACTTTGAAAGTCCCCCACTGTTCGTCAATTGTCCCACCATAAAGTCTTTGCTCCCAATCTACTAGCCAACTCCTCCCTCATCCCATTGCCATCTCCTTTGTTTCAGCACAAGACACTGGTATTGAATTTTACCTCCTCACACCACCTGTATTTCAAATTCAACCATTTGTTCTTAAGGGCAGCACGGTAGCATTGTGGATAGCACAATTGCTTCACAGCTCCAGGTTCCCAGGTTCAATTCAGGCTTGGGGCACTGTCTGTGTGGAGTCTGCACATCCTCCCCGTGTGTCCGTGGGTTTCCTCCGGGTGCTCCGGTTTCCTCCCACAGTCCAAAGATGTGCAGGTTGGGTGGATTGGCCATGATAAATTGCCCTTAGATTATCATAGAATTTTGGACACTATGATTAAACTAGGACAAAGGTTCGGCACAACACGTGGGCCGAAGGGCCTGTTCTGTGCTGTATTTCTCTATGTTCTATGTTCATACTGTGATCACTACATCCAAGAGGATCCCTAACTATGAGATCATTAATTATTCCTGTCTCATTACACAGGACCAGATCGAGGATAGCTTGTTCCCTCGTAGGTTCCATTACATATTGTTTGAGGGAACTATTGCAGATGCATTCTATGAACTCCTCCTCAAGGTTTCCCTGACAGGCCTTTGACCAATCGACATACAAATTAAAATCCCCCATGATAATTGCTGTACCATTTTAACATGCAACAATTATTTCTTTGTTTGTTGACCGTCCCACTGTGATGTTATTATTTGGTAACCAATAGACTATGCCTATCAGTGACCTTTTCTCCTTACTATTTCTAATTTCCACCCAAATGGATTCAAACTATATAATCTCTCACTGCCGCCCTGATATCATCCTTAAATATCAGAGCTGCATATTGGTACTAATGTCAAGGGCAGGACAGTGAGGACCTCTAGGGTTGTAGTACAAAGAACAAAGAAAATACAGCACAGGAACAGGCTCTTCTGCCCTCCAAGCCTGTACCAATCATGATACCAACCTTTGGCAAAACCCTAAATAACAAACAATATGTAGTCTCGTGATTGCTCCCTGTGCCACGTACCAGTGAGATTAGAAATAGGAAGTTAGTACAGCTAAACAGGCAGCTAAACAGTTGCTGTAGGAGGGAGGCTTTTAGATATCTGGACGATTGGAATCTCTTCCGGGGCAATTGGGACCTGTACAAGAAGGACAAGTTGCATCTATACTGAAGGATACAGGCCCTAGAAGTTTAAAAGGTTTCAGGTTAGATGGGCAGCATGGTCAGCGCAAGCTTGGAGCGCAGAAAGGCCTGTTCCTGTGTTGTACTTTTCTTTGTTCTTTCTTTGCTGAAGATTGGGAGTGATTTGAATATGAAGGAGAACCTAGGCAGTATGTTCATTTCACCCAGTCCTAGTGGTGCTTCCAGTACTTGCTCCTGTCCTGCCCCACTTCCAGCATATCCAGTCTATCGAGGATCTATTCCATTCCTGAGACCCCCTCGGAAGTGTATAGCTCTTGGTAAAAGTTCGTAAAGGCTTTATTGACCTCGTTTGGGCCTGTTTTATCCTACTGCTACTGTTTTGCAGCTGCCTGTTTTCTCAACTGATGTGCCAGCATGCGTCTGGCCTTGTCTCCATGTTTGTAAAAGGCTCCCCATGGTGGAGCTGGTGGACTGCCTTCCGTGTGGAGAGCAGGTAAAATTCTATCTACAGCGTTTTCCTTTCCACCAGCAGTTCCACGGTTGAGGCTGTGGAGTATCGTTGATCCTCCTCCAGTATGGAGTCGATCAGCCGCTGCTTGGCTGCCCTTTCCTTCCTGTCCATAAGGGCCCTGTAGGCTATAATTTGCTCCCTGGTCACCGCCTTCAGTGCAGGGTGAGATCCCCCCATTCTGGGTGCAGGGTACATAATCAAGCCATCAAGGCTTGAGATATTTTAGTGCAGAATTCCTTATCAGCAATGGGAGCTTCATCCAGCATCCATCAGGGGCGTAAGACCGTTCCTTCTCCAACCACACATCAATGTAGTGTAGCGCATGGTCAGAGATTACAATCGCACAGTATTCCGCCTTTGTTACTCCTGGAAACACCCTCTTCCCTACCACAAAAATGTCTATCTGTCAGTCGGGCTTTGGGACATGGGAAAAGAAGAATTTTTTCTCTCAATTGGTGAAACCTCCACAGATCTAACCCCTCCCATCTGCCCCACAAAGGCGTTCAATTCTTGTGCCATGCCTGACACGTTACCTGTCCTGGGGTTGGATCTGTCCAATGTCGGGTCTTGTACACAGTTAAAGCACACCCCCTTCCCGCATGGTAAGTCGCTGGGGATCGAGGTCCGGGATTTCGGCCATCGTTTTCCTGACAAACTCTGCAGCATCCCAGTTTGGGGAATATATGTTTACCAAAGATACCAGGGCCCCTTCCAGGGTGCCGCTGATCATCACAAATTGTCCCCTTGGGTCCGTCACTGTGCCCGTAACCATAAATGAGACCATTCTGTTGATTAATATGGCCACCCCTCTTGTCCTAGTGTTGACACATGAGTGAAATGTTTATCCAACCCAGCCCTTCCTTACCCGCTGTCGGTCCCTCTCTCTCAGGTGTGTTTCCTGTAGAAATCATAGAAATTACAGTGCAGAAGGCCATTTGGCCCATTGAGTCTGCACCAGCTCTTGGAAAGAGCACTCTACTTAAGTCCAGACCTCTACCCTATCCCCATAACCCAGGGGCAATTTAGCATGGCCAATCCACCTAACCTGCACATCTTTGGACTGTGGGAGGAAACCGGAGCACCCGGAGGAAACCCACACAGACACGTGGAGAACGTGCAGACTCTGGACCCAAGCGGGAATTGAACCTGGGACTTTGGCGCTGTGAAGCCATGGTGCTAACCACTATGCTACTGTGTTGCCCCAACTACGTCCACCTTCAGACTCTTGAGGTGAGCAAGGACTCTGGATCTCTTCACCAGTCCATTGAGGCCCCTCACGTTCCATGTAATTATCCCTATGGGGTTTTCCATACTCACTTTGTGGGCCCAGTTGTTGCTCCTGGAAAATCCTTCCAAACACACCAATGGCGCAGTAAGAGCAAGAGATGCTCTGGGTCAGCCACGCTTGATGTGAGTGGCACCCCTCAAGCTAAAAGTCCCTGGCAACAGATCAAGTGACCTGCTCCATGGAAAGAGATGCAAGTCTGCCTTGATGCAACCACTAGGTGCAGGAAGGGAATTGGAATATAAGTAAGTTGAGTTTTTGTGCCTCTATTATACTTTCAGCGATTGAGTTCCAGACCACTATGACCCGATGTGTGAAAAAAGTTCCTCATCTCCAATTCTCTCAATTACTTTAAATCTATGCCCCCAGCCATTGACCTCTTTGCTAAAGCAAACGGCCCTTACCATTCACTCTATCCAGGCCCTTCACAATTTTGTACATCTCAATCAGACCTTCCCTCAGCCTCTCCTATCCCAGGAGAGCAATCCCAGCCTCTCCAAACTTTCCTCAGCGGTGCAATGTTCCAGTCCTGGTAACATCCTTGTGAATCCCCGTGGGCGGCGCGGTCACACAGTGGTTGCTTCACAGCTCCATGGTCCCAGGTCCCGGCTTGGGTCTGTGTAGAATTTACACGTCTTCCCCGTGTCTGCGTGGGTTTCCTCTGGGTGCTCCAGTTTCCTCCCAAAATCCAAAGATGTGCAAGTTAGGTGGATTGGCTATGCTAAATTGCCCTTAATATTCAAAAAAAAGATTAGGTGGGGTTACTGGGGATAGGGTGGAGGTGTGGGTTTAAGTTGGGTGTTCTTTCCAAGGGCTGGTGTGAACTTGATGGGCCGAATGGCCTCCTTCTGCACTATAAATTATATGATTCTATGAATCTCCTATGTGCCCTCTTGAATACAATTACATCCTTTCTGTCATGAGGAGACTGGAACTGCACACAGTGCTCAAGTTGTGGCCGAACATATTTTATATAGTTCCATCGTAATTTCCTTGCCCATATTCCATGCCTCAGCTAATAAATAAATTGACTTCTTAATCAATTTAATGACCTTCAGGGATCTGTGGACATTCACTCTAAAGTCTCTCACTTCCTCTACAGTTCTCATTTATTGTGTAATCCTTTGTCTTGTTTGACATCCTCAAATGCATCACCTCACACTTCTCTGGGCTGAATTCCATTGGAATTTAGAAGAATTAGAGGTGCTGAAACAAAGAAGAATCTGAGGAGGCTTCACAGCTGAGATGTTTCCCCTCTAAAATTTAGAACTAGGGAACACGCTTTCAAATAGGGGGTCTTCTTCTGAAGTTGGAAATGAGGAGGAATTTCTTCTGTTTGAGGGCCATTGATCTTTGAATTTGCTTCCCCAGAGTGCGAGGGAGACTGAATCATTGAATAGATTTAAGGTTTAGTTCGACAGATTTATATGGCACTGCAGCCTCACAGCGCCGAGGTCCCAGGTTCGATCCCGGCTCTGGGCCACTGTCCGTGTGGAGTTAGCACATTCTCCCAGTGTTTGCGTGGGTTTCGCCCTACAACCCAAAGATGTGCAAGGTAGGTGAATTGGCCACGTTAAATTGCCCCTTTATTGGAGAAATGAATTTGGTACTCAAAATTTATTTAAAAAAGGATAGATTTATATGATACAAAGGAGTCAAATGTTGTGGGAAATAGGCGTGATAGTAGAATTAAGGCCAGAAAAAAAGATCAGCCTTCAATACGAAGGGTGGAGCAGGTTTGTGGAGCAAATGGCCGATTCCTGCTTCTATTTCTTGTGTTCCTGTTACCATAACTTCTCTGCTTTTAAATTCTATTTCTCTAAAAATAAACCACACGTTTGCTTTGTCTGTGTTTTTTAATAGCTTGACTAACCCATGTTATTAAATTTTGAGATTAGTTTACTTGCATCATTGATCATTTTCTCTTTTACTCAGTTTTGAGTTTTATTTTCGAGGTGTGTGTGTAACTTCTTGATGATTTCTATCAACATGCACCATCTGACAGTACTAATATAAATGTGCCAGTTACATGCCCATACTGCACTCTTATTAATAACTATCACATATCTGAACTAATTACATGAGTCAGCTATTGGACTGAACTTTGGATGCCCTGACCTCTATCTCCAATGTCCTAAGTACAAACTGCACCCATTAATATACACAGATGTTATACTTGACAGTATATTGTCCTGTTTAAACTGTAACTAATCGAGGACTAGGTATCATGTGATATAAAAACAGAAAATACTGGATAAACACGGCAGATCTGGCAGCATCTGTGGAGAGAGAAACAAAGTTAACATTTCAAATCCATATGACTCTGCTTCAGAGCTAAAGAGAGGGGAAAATGTGATGGATTTTGTACTGTTTCAGAGAGGGCGAAGCAGGTGGATAAAAATTGAAGGTCAATGATAAGTGTGAGATATGAGAAATTGCACAAAGTTATTAAGATCACAAGACAAATGAAGTGCAAATGACAGTGCTAAGGACTATAGAATTTGCTGACAGTGGCATAAAGGTAATGATAAGATATCAAAATGTGTTAATAGGAGAACAAAGATCCTTGCTCAGTGAAAGCAAAACTAAAGAACAAGTGACAGATGGCTCTGTGTGGGAGGGAGAGGCTGTGTTGGGACTAAAACAATTTTTGGATTTTAAGAAAGGGTCAAGATTTTGAGTCCAAAAGGCTGTAATGTGCATAATTGGAGGATGAGGTGTTCCTCAAGTTTGTATTGGCTTCACTGGAATATTGCAGCAGGAACCTGGATAAACATGGTGGAAACTAACAACTTTAGGCTATGAAATTTCCCTGCCATCTTGACCCCTCCCCCCTCTGACCTCCTATCCGCTCTTGATCTTTTCATTGATAACTGTAGACATGACCTCGCCCATCTTAATTTTCCTGCTCCTCTCAACCACTCCAACCTGTCTCCTTCAGAATTTGCTACACTCTGTTCTCTTGGGTCCAACCTGGCTTTTTCATCAAATCTGTTGTTGTCGGGCGTACTGACCTCTACCACACAGAGCGCCAACTTTCAGACACCGAGTGGGTGGCAGTGGCACAGTGGTAGTGTTACTGGACTAGTATTCCAGAGGCCCAGAGCAAGATCTGGGGACCAAGTTTCAAATCCTGCCATGGCAGGTGGTGAGATTTTAATTCAATAAAATTCTGGAATTAGAAGTCCAATGATGACCATGAAACTATTGTCGATTATTGTAAAAAACGATCTTTCTTTAGGCATTCCTTACTTGGTCTGGCCTCCATGTGACCCCAGATCCATAGCAATGTGGTTGACTCTGAAGTGCCTTCTGAAAAGGAGGGCAGCTCGGGCAATAAATGCTGGCCCAGCCAGAAATGCTCACTTCCTGTAAAATGAATAAAAACAGCTTCTTTCTACATCCTCCTGGACCATGATCTTCTTCGGCAATTACTCGCTAATGAGTATGATTGTCCACATGGACCATGACCCCACCATTGAAATCAAACGGCATAGTCCCAAAATCCACAAACAGGACTCCCCTGGTATCAGCCTTCTCCTGCTCCACAGAACATATTTCTTCCTATCTTGACTCCATTCTCTCTACCCTTGTCTAGCCACTTCCTACCAACATTCGTGATTCCTCTGATTCCCTATGTCATTTCAACAATTTCCAATTCCCTAGCCCTAACCACCCCCTCTGCACTGTCGACACCCAATCCCTCTACATTTTAATCCCCCTTTACGAGTGTCTGAGGGCATTCTGCCACCTCCCTGAGCAGAGGCCCGAACAATCCCCATCCACCACTACTCTATTCTGCCTAGTTAAACTTGTTCTCTCAGTCACAAATTTCTCCTTTAACTTGTCGCACTTCCTGTAAATAAAAGTTGTGGTGATGGGTACCTGTATGGGCCCCAGTTATACCTGACTTTTTGTGGGTTATGTGGAACACACCTTTTCCAGTCCAACGCAGCCCGATTCTGCTGCCCGTTGTCCGTTACATCAATGACTGTATTGGTGCCGCTTCATGCTCTTGTCTGGACATTATAGATTTATCAATTTTGTTTACAATTTCCACCCCTCTCTCACCCTCACATGGTCCATCAGCAACACTTCCCTTCACATTATGACCTCTGTCTCCATTTCTGGTGATAGACTAACCACTAAAATTTATTATAAGCCCATTGACTCCCACAGCTACCTCGCTTACAGCTCTTCACACCCTGTTCCCTGTAAGGCTCCATCAAGTTCTGCCAATTTCTCCACCTCCGTTGCATCAATGTGAATCAAGGATGGTATGTCCAGAGGTACCCGAGAGGAATGTAGAAAGAGCAGAGACAATGCCGAAAAGGAAATAAGGAAATCAAAGAGAGGGCATGAAAAAAGATGAGAAAGTAAAGTTAAAGGAAACCCAAAGATGTTTTACCAGTATATTAATGGTAAAAGGAAAAAGTGGGACCTCTTAGAAATGAAGAAGGGAATTTGTGTGTAGATGCACAGGCTGTGGGAAGGGTTTTAAATGAATATTTTGTCTCCGTGTTTACAAAGGAAATGGATGATGCAGATATAGTAGTCCAGGGAGAACACTGAGATACTGGATGGAATAATCATAAAGAGAGAGGAAGTACTCGAAGGATTGAAATCCTTGAAAGTTGATATGTCGCCAGTGCCAGATGGATTGACTCTGAGGCTACTGAAGGAGTTCAGGAGGAGAGGTTGTGAGGATAATTTTCCAATCCTCACTAGACACAGGGGAGGTACTGGAATACTAGAGAATTGCAAACATGTTACCATTGTTTAAAAAGGGATCAAAGGAAATGCTGAACAATTATAGGCCACTTAGTCTTATGTCAGTGGTGGGCAAATTAGTACAATCAATCCTGAGAGATAGGATTAACTGTCACATAGAAAGGCATGGACAAGTCAGGGGTATTTAGCATGGATTAATTAAAGGAAGGTCTTGCCTCACAAAAATTTGACTGAATTCTTTGAGGAAGTGACAAGAAGGGTTGATGAAGGTAGTGCAGTGGATCTGGTGCACATGGATGTTAGCAAGGCATTTGGCAAAGTCCCACACAGCAGATTGGTTAAGAAAGTGAAAGCTCATGGGACACAAGGCAATGTGGCAAACTGGATAAAATGTTGGCTTAGTGACAGGTAATGGTCGATGACTGCCCTTGCAATTGGAAAATTGTTTAAAGTGGTGTTCCATAGGGCTCACTGTTAAACAAAGAACAAAGAAAATTACAGCACAGGAACAGGCCCTTCGGCCCTCCCAGCCTGCGTTGATCCAGATCCTTTATCTAAACCTGTCACCTATTTTCCAAGGATCTACTTCCCTCTGTTCCCCGCCTGTTCATATATCTGTCTAGATGCATCTTAAATGATGCTATCGTGCCTGCCTCTACTACCTCCGCTGGCAAAGCATCCCAGGCACCCACCACCCTCTGCGTAAAAAACTTTCCACGCACATCTCCCTTAAACTTTCCCCCTCTCACCTTGAAATCATGACCCCTTGTAATTGACACCCCCACTCTTGAAAAAAGCTTGTTGCTATCCACCCTGTCCATACCTCTCATAATTTTGTCGACCTCAATCAGGTCCCCCATCAACCTCCGTCTTTCCAACAAAAACAATCCTAATCTACTGAACCTTTCTTCATAGCTAGCACCCTCCATACCAGGCAACATCCTGGTGAACCTCCTCTGCACCCTCTCAAAAGCATCCACATCCTTTTGGTAACGTGGCGACCAGAACTGCACACAGTATTCCAAATGTGGTCTAACCAAAGTCCTATACAACTGTAACATGACCTGCCGCCTCTTGTACTCAATACCCCGTACGATGAAGGCAAGCATGCTGTATGCCTTCTTGACCACTCTGTCGACCTGCGTTGCCACCTTCAGGGCACAATGGACCTGCACTCCCATTTCTCTGCATATCAATTTTCCCCAGGACTCTTCCATTGACCGTATAGTCCACTCTTGAATTGGATCTTCCAAAATGCATCACCTCGCATTTGACTGGATTAAACTCCATCTGCTATTTCTCTGCCCAACTCTCCAATCTATCTATATTTTGCTGTATTCTCCGACAGTCCCCCTCGCTATCTGCAACTCCACCAATCTTAGTATCATCTGCAAACTTGCTAATCAGACCACCTATACCTTCGTCCAGATCATTTATTTATATCACAAACAGTAGTCTGAGCACGGATCCCTGTGGAACACCACTAGTCACCTGTCTCCATTTTGAGACACTCCCTTCCACCACTACTCTCTATCTCCTGTTGCCCAGCCAGTTCTTTATCCATCTAGCTAGTACACCCTGACCCCATGCGACTTCATTTTTCCCATTAACCTGCCATGGGAAACTTTATCAAACGCCTCACTGAAGTCCATGTATATGACATCTACAGCCCTTCCCTCATCACTTCCTCAAAGAATTCTATTAGGTTTGTAAGACTTGACCTTCCCTGCACAAAACCATGCTGCCTATCACTGATAAGTCTATTTTCTTCCAAATGTGAATAGATCCTATCCCTCAGTATCTTCTCCAACAGTTTGCCTACCACTGACGTCAAGCTCACAGGTCTATAATTCCCTGGATTATCCCTGCTACCCTTCTTAAACAAAGGGACAACATTAGCAACTCTCCAGTCCTCCAGGACCTCACCCGTGCTCAAGGATGTTGCAAAGATATCTGTTAAGGCCCCAGCTATTTTGTCCCTCGCTTCCCTCAGTAACCTGGGCTAGGTCCCATCCGGACCTGGGGACTTGTCCACCTTAATGCTTTTAGAATACCCAAAACTTCCTCCTTCCTCATGCCCACTTGACCTAGAGTAGTTAAACATCCATCCCTAACCTCAGCATCCGTCATGTCCCTCTCTTTGGTGAATACCGATGCAAAGTACTCATTAAGAATCTCACCCATTTCCTCTGAATCCATGCATAAATTCCCTCTTTTGTCTTTGAGTGGGCCAAGCCTTTCTCCAGTTACCCTCTTGCTCCTTGTTTACGAGTAAAAGGCTTTGGGATTTTCCTTAACCCTGTTCGCCAAAAATATTTCATGACCCCTTTTAGCCCTCTTTATTGCGCATTTGAGATTTGTCCTACTTTCCCGAAATTCCTCTAAAGCTTCATCAGTTTTAAGTTGCCGAGATCTTATGTATGCTTCCTTTTTCATCTTAGCTAGTCTCACAATTCCACCCGTCATCCATGGTTCCCTAATCTTGCCATTTCTATCCCTCATTTTCACAGGGACATGTCTGTCCTGCACTCTAATCAACCTTCATTTCAAATGTGGATTTACCCTTAAACAGCTGCTCCTAATCCACATTCCCTAGTGTTGCTCATTCTGGGTGTGTGTGCTTTACACTCAATTTGGCTCAGTTTTGTTCCTTAGCTCTAGAGTCACCAGGTATCATTAGATACCGCCACAAGTTTCAAGTTCAAGTTCAGACCAATAACTCAATACACCAGTTAGTAAGTTCAAACAAGACACGTTTATTATAATACAGTTATCTACTAATTATGCATATAAAACTACAAGACTAAGCTAATCCTACCACTAACAGGCCAATACGTATCTGGAATAAGGGCACTGCCGGATCAGGGAACAACGGCCTCTTGCTTTGTCCTGGATCCGCAGGCTTCCAGTCGGTGTGGACTGAAGGGGTCAGGTGTGTCTATCCTCGTAGCGTGCGTTGTATGACACTTACTTGATGGCAGCTGCTGACCAGGCCTCTCCTTCTCAAGTTTCTTCGAGAGATGCTAAGATGTTCTGCTGGGAGGGCCGGCTAAGAGGAGTTGGTCAAGAGAACAAATCAGTCCTGGGACCTGACTTTTATAGGTCCATGGGGCTTTGCATCCTTCAGGGCGGACCCTCTATAAACCTGTAATCAATTGGGTCTCTTCTCAATCGATTGATTTGAATTTCCCCAATAACGGGGCCGTCCCTCGATCACCGGGTGGTTCCTTACACCTTATTGGTGTCCTTTGTCTTAGACTCTACTGGCGCCGGAATGTCTGGCCTTCCATAAAATGTTTAACTGTTGTGTCCATTGTGCCTGGGAATCACCGTAAATCGCTTCATTAATATGGGCAGCTTGTTAGTTACAATTCTGTCGGGTTTCTGTGGCAGCTAGAATACAGGGGATTCTGCAGACTGCTGGTTTCTTTGCCAATGTCCATTTTACCCTGCAATCTTTGCGTTCTTTCATTTTGTGTGAGGAAGTGGCCAACCCAGGTGGCTACACTCCCTCCTTGTGATCCTAACGTGAAAGATCACCCAAGTACGGTGTCTCTGTTCCCTGACCTCAGCGAGTTCCATGGCCTCTGCACTTTCCTCAACTATGCAGAAAAATCTGAACCTCAGAATTAATGGTTTGAAGGTTAGACACTACTTTGAAGTTCGGCATTAGTGGCCTTCTTCTGTTTGAGGTCTGCAATTTGTTTTCGTAGCTTACAGTTTTTATGGTGTAAGTAGGATCGAGATTGAGTCTTGTAAAAGGGCAGAAGCTGTTTGAAGCTCCTTTTAAACAGCCGTAACAGCGCCCTCGTGGTCCCTGGAACTCAGCTGCTGATCTCAGCTTACGTAATTCTCTCAAAACCACTAGTGACCACTTGATGCGGTCATTTTTCCTTAAACTGGTGATCTTTTGCCAAACGACTTTAACATCTTCAAAGGACCATTGGCCTTGAGTAATGTTATATTTCAACTCAATTTCTGTAATTGCTTTTCACAGATTGAAATGGTCACAGTCAGAATTCGTATGGTCAGTGAAGATATATTCACTGGAGACATTTGGTGGAGTCTGGCCCCCTCTTCTGGTTGTGGACAGATCTGCTACACTTTTTGAAGTGACAGGGATTTTAAAATGACCTTCTGCCATTATAACTGCAACTTTCAAGGGGTGGGAGCTATTTTCTCGCGCCTTTGTAACCCTTCAGTTAAACGTGGGAGACATAGGAATGGGGTACTCATTCCTTTGAACTCTCCCGAAAAATATGAATAAGCAATTTCAACACTCACTTATCTCAGTTCCTTATTGTTGTTTTGCAGGATTCTTTAGCCATTGGGAGATAGGGATGGGCTGTCACGGTGTGAAGTAAGGGTCTTACCTCAGTCCAGCCGAATCTTGGATTGAAGGCTTCAGATCATCTGGTCTAGTCTGATTTTCTTCTGATTGTTTGGTCTGGTCTGGTGTGATTTTCTGGAAGGCACCTTGCACCAAGGCCACAGTGTTTTCTGTGTTTGCCCGACTTGTAAATCTTCCCTGTTATCTCGCCTCGGAATGTTCGCGGCGCCAATTGTTAGATCTGAACTTTGGTTATGTGTCGCCGCACGATATACACTACTCATCAGATTATGGAACAGAGCTTCATGCATGAAGTAAATTGTCTTCATTCATCTAGTTTTGTAGATGTCTTTTGTCAGCGGTCAGTTTTCAAGCAAATACAATCTTTTTAAAGTTTGTTTTGTCCAAGCAAATACAGAGTACTGAGTTGAATTCAATACAAATTACAGCTCCTGATATTTCTTCTTGTTGAAACACGATACAGAAAATTGAAAATAAAAACAAAATGGCTGTTCAAAGCGATAACGCAGAAGAGTAGCTTCAGAGGTTATAGATAGGTGATTCCGGAATTAATTGTTCAAAACCGGCACAAATTTTTAAAAGATTATTGCTGTCACTAATGGTGCCCCCCTTTCTAGCTGTGATTGGGTTAAAGTTATTACACAGTTAATTCAATTCCATCCACATCTTGTCCGTCAAATTTTAACATGAAGTGGTGAAATGCGCTCTTCTTATGATTCTTATCCGTTGTCATGAAAACAGTTTCTGGGAGGTTGTCCAGACACTTTTAATTAACCAAATGTGTCCTTGGTTAAGTCTAGCTTTCTTATGATGATTCCCATGAGAAACAGCATTTCTCACTGCCTTGTTTGAAATGTGGGTATTTTAACAATCTATTTCAAGAAGTCATTTTAAATCTTGGGTCATTTAAGTAGATTCTATACTAAAAAGGTAGATTCTATTGGGTACCATACTTCCATACTTGGCAAAGAGGGAGGATAATTGAGTGGTACTGCAGGAAATACAAAACATTAAAACAAAACAAAAGCAGTTCTATGATAAGAACATAGAACATAGAACGATACAGCGCAGTACAGGCCCTTCGGCCCTCGATGTTGCACCGACATGGAAAAAAACTAAAGGCCATCTAACCTACACTATGCCCTTATCATCCATATGCTTATCCAATAAACTTTTAAATGCCGTCAATGTTGGCGAGTTCACTGCTGTTGCAGGTAGGGCATTCCACGGCCTCACCACTCTTTGCGTAAAAAACCCACCTCTGACCTCTGTCCTATATCTATTACCCCTCAATTTAAGGCTATGTCCCCTCGTGCTAGCCACCTCCATCCGCGGGAGAAGGTTCTCGCTGTCCACCCTATCTAACCCTCTGATCATTTTTTAGGATTAGTGAACTTTTGCAGACAATGGATTCCGAATGTTACTGTACATACTAAAGAATTAACTTCGTACTCCTCTCAAAATGCTCCTCTTAAGTTAGTGTCTAGAACTTTACCACTTCTGAGAAGTAATGACATTGTGAGAGTAGAGCAAATGGTCGAGAAAAGTCACTGTATTTAAGGAAGTAGCATCTCGTTCCTACAGTGTACAGACAGACGATGGGTTGGTTTTAAGAAGAAATTGTCACTCATTCTTGAAACCCAGAGATGACTTTCACAAGAACCTGATGAATGCCGAATCATTCATGGGGAAGGTGAACAGCCAGTTGTTGTGGTGCACAAAGGCACCAACAATATAGGTAAAAGACAGGATGAGGTCCTGCAAGCTGAATTCAGGGAGTTAGGAGTTAAAATTGAAAAGAAGACCTCAAAGGTAGTAATCTCAGGATTGCTACCAGTGCCACGTGCTAGTCAGAGTAGGAATGTCTGGATAGATAGGATGAATGTGTGGCTCGAGAGATGGTGCAAGAGGGAGGGATTCAAATTCCTGGAGCATTAGAACCGTTTCTGGGGGAGGCGGGACTCTGCACCTGGGCAGGACTGGGACCGATGTCCTAGTGTTTGCTAGTGCTGTTGGGGATAGTGTAAACTAATGTGGCGGGGGGGGGGGGGGGGGGGGGGGGGGTGGGTGGGAACTGATGCAGGAACATAGAACATAGAACAGGCCCTTCGGCCCTCGATGTTGCGCAGACCAGTGAAACCACTCTAAAGCCCATCTAAACTAATCCCTTATTTTTTTCATAGAATTTACAGTGCAGAAGGTTTATCCAATGACCATTTAAATGCCCTTAATGTTGGCGAGTCCACTACTGTTGCAGGCAGGGCATTCCACGCCCTTACTACTCGCTGAGTAAAGAACCCACCTCTGACATCTGTCCTATATATATCTCTCCTCAATGTAAAACTATGTCGCCTCGTGCTAGCCATCACCAGACAAGTAAAAAGGCTCTCGCTGTCCACCCTATCTAATCCTCTGATCATCTTGTATGCCTCAATTAAGTCACCTCTTAACCTTCTTCTCTCTAACGAAAACAGCCTCAAGTCCCTCAGCCTTTCCTCATAAGATCTTCCCTCCATACCAGGCAACATCCTGGTAAATCTCCTCTGTACCCTTTCCAATGCTTCCACATCCTTCCTATAATGCGGCCACCAGAACTGCACGCAATACTCCAAATGCGACCGCACCAGAGTACATCTGCTACATGACCTCATGGCTCCAAAACTCAATCCCTCTACCAATGAAAGCTAACACACCGTACGCCTTCTTAACAACCCTATCAACCTGGGTGGCAACTTTCATGGATCCGGAGACTTCTGGTTGCGGTGATGCGGAGCTAAGCCGCACGTTCGGTAGCTCCAGCTATTTGTGGTCTTTTGGGCTCTTTTAAGGGCCCGTAGCAGTGCTGGTTGGACTTTTCCCCGTGTGGGAACACTTCCACTAAGATTATCTGCCGGTGGATGGACTGGGCCAGGAGTGGAGCAGTCAAAAAATCGGCTTTGGAGCAGAGAAAGGTGCGTGGCAGGAAAAGCAAGATGGCGGCGGGCGGGGAACCAGCTGCGTGGCAGCAGTGGCCGCGGGAGCAGCAGGAGCTGCTTCAGAGAGCTGAAGGCTGAGATCCTGGAACCGTTAAGGCCTCACTGGACAAGCTCACGGCGACTCAGACGTCTCAGGGTGCAGAGATCCGAGAGCTACGGCAAAAGGCATCAGAGAGCGAGGACGAATTCCTGGGCCTGGCAGTGAAGGTGGAGTCGCACGAGGCGTTCCACAAGAAGTGGTCAGCGAGTATGGAGGAGATGGAGAACCGCTCCCGTCGGAAAAACCTGTGGATTCTGGGCCTCCCGGAGGGCTGGAAGGTTCGGATTTGGGGGCCTATGTGGCCATGATGCTGAACACGCTAATGGGTGCGGGGTCATTCCAGGGACCCTTGGAGCTGGAGGGTGCCCATCGGGTGCTGTTGAAGAAACCCAGGCCAAACAAGCCGCCTCGGCCGGTGCTGGTCCGTTTCCACCGCTTCGTCGACCATGAGTGTGTGCTGAGATGGGCGAAGGAGAGGAGTAGTAAGTGGGAGAACGCGGAGATCAGGATCTATCAGGACTGGAGTGCAGAGGTGGCAAAGAGAAGGGCTGGTTTTAATCGGACGAAGGAAGTGCTTCACCAAGAAAGGAGTGAAGTTTGGACTGTTACAGTCGGCACGCCTCTGGGTCACGTATAAAGACCGCCAGCTATACTTCGACTCTCCGGAGGAGGCCTGGGCTTTTGTCCAGGCAGAGAAGCTGGACTCGAACTAAGGACGGGGGGGCTGGGTAATGATGTATATGGTCTGGAGGCTTTGTCCTCATTGGTATCCTTCCGCTTTCATTGGTTGTATTTGATGATACCTTTTTGCTGTTCTGCTTTTTCACTTTTTGGGATGGTTATTTGTTTATTTGGGTGCTTTTTCGGGTTTTTTTTACACTGGTGGAGGGTTGGGGAGTGGTTCGCGGTCCTGTTGGGTCATGTGCTCGTCTTTTCCCACGTGTTGGGTCAGGGGGGCGGGGTTTGCGATGGAAGCGCGGGCTTTCCTCCCGCGCTGGAGGAGCAGTGGGCGGGGCCGGCACTGGGTGGGGGGGGGAAGTGGTGGTTGTGTTGCATCGGGGGGGGGGGGGGGTCTTGGGATGGCGGGAGTAGCCGGGGTCAGCAGGAGTCGGCTGACTTACGGAAGTACAATGGGAGTGGTTACGCAGCTAGGGAGGGCCCTAGCTTGGGGGGGGGGACCGGGTTGCTGCTGTAGGGGCCGAAGAGTAACTGCTGGTGATGGGGAGGGTTGGGATGGGGTCTGCCACCGTGGGGAACGGGCCTGGGGGGTTCTGCGGGCACGTGGTGAGCCGAGGGAGAGCTATGGCTGACCGACGCAGAGGGAGGGGAAGGACCCCCCCCCCCCCCAGATTCAGCTGGTCACATGGAACATGAGGGGGCTGAATGGACCGAAGAAACGGTCCCGGGACTTGGCGCATCTTAAGGGGCTGGGTGCGGACGTGGCTATGCTCCTCAGCAGGACGCTAATCCCGAGAGTGGTGGGGGTGGAGTATTCGGCGATAGCTATATCTGACCATGCCCCGCACTCGGTGGACCTGGAGCTGGGGGAGAGGAAGGATCAGCGCCCGCTGTGGAGGTTAGATGTCGGGCTGCTGGCAGAGGAGGAAGTATGTAGGCGGGAGCATAGAAGGGTATTTGGAAGCCAATGAAAATGGGGAGGTGCACGTTGGGATGGTCTGGGAAGCGCTGAATGTTAAACAAATGGATGCTGTGGTGTGAAGAGACAAAAGTCCAGCTCCTTTTCACAAACACCTTTATTTCACTTTAACAGACTCTGCACTAAACTCAATCATCACATCACAAGATCCAAAGTCCACCTGAAGCCCCTTTACATATCAGTGTCAATCATTGAACACTTAACATAAATGAGACAATCATTGAACATTTAACGTAAATGAGACAACTAATTACAATGTGTCTTAACCCATTACTTAACAGTCTCCCCTTCCTTGGAGAAAAAAAACAATTAGGTGAAAATAACATTTTAAGAAACTAAAATTTCAAGAAACTAAAACACATACCTGATTCCCCCCCTTTTTTTATTTTTAAGTAGAAGGGAAAAAAAACATTCACAGAAACAGGCGCCCTTCATTCACAATATCTAAAAGTTTCTGTGTACTGGCCCCTCTTTTTGTGAAACAGTCTGACAGTTGAGAGCTACTGTCAACCTATTTAATTTTTGTTATTTCCCCTCTGTCCAACATCTGCTTTAAACTTGCGATGTCTATCCGTAACCTCTTTTCATTGACACATTTTCCCACAGGGATTTATTGTCAATGTGACAGTCAATAGGTATATTACCCAAATCCCCTAATTTCTGTCAATATCTGACTTATATAAAAGGCCATATCCACCGCTTCCACTAAGCTTAACGTCTTAGCAGCCAAAGTGCTTTTGACCACTCTCCTTATTTTCTTTGTTTCCCACACAAGAGGACAACATTCTCCTTATTTTCTTTGTTTCCCACACAAGAGGACAACATTTACCATTGTTCCCCAAAAGGAAAATTATAAAACCTCCTGCGCTTGAAACTCCATCACATAAATTTGCATAGGACGCATCACTACTATGAGTTTCAAATGCCAAGGATCACCTAAAACAGGGAACTTCAAAACACACTCCTGCATTTTTAGTTTGGCCAACACTTTAGTTGCTCTTATTATGTCTTCCACTTTGGGATCATTCATCTTTGTACTCAACTCTAAAACATCAAAACTCACGTCCGGTCTAGTCTGTCTTCCTAACCAGTTCAGTTGCCCAATTAAACTTCGCAGTTGCTCTTTTTCTATCTCCGAAACCATTGCGTCTTTCTGTGAAACCCGGCCACGACTAATTGCTATTGGGCTGATGCTCTCCAGGTAAGATTGCTGGCGTAAAGTTGCCCCTAACGGAGTCTGTCCGATTTCCAAACCAATATATTTAAATGCACCTGAAGCCTGACTTCCAACCCTGAATTCTTTCCTCAAACCAGAGATTACAATGGCTTCAAAATCACTAGTCCCACCCCACAAAAAATCATCAACATGCATCATAAAGATGGCAGCAAGATTTCCATTATAGTGCCAGTAAAACATTGCAGGATCTGCTTTCAACTGGCAACAGCCTAACTTTAAGAAGACTGACCTTACCGAAAAGTACCACACTCTAGATGCATCATTTAATCCATATACACATTTGTTCAACTTCCACAGTACCTTCTGTGTTAGCTGCTTCTTTAGGAGGATGGAGAAAAATGTCTCTGGAGCTGATGCCCCTGCAAAAAAGCAGCTTTTATATCTATAGATCTGCATTCCCATGCCTTTGTGGCTAACAGAGCCAAGAAGATCTTTAAAATAACCTTTCCTGCTGTAGGTGACTCTACCCTTAAGTCCTGATAGTCTAAGTTTTCTTCAAATCCCCTTGCCACAAGCCTGGCCTTTGCCTTACAAGTTCCATCTGGAAGAACCTTTTCTGTACAAATCCATCTGTGGGATAGAGCTTTTTGTCCCCTATCCGGTACTTCCGTGTATACCCCAAATTCACTCCAACTATGCAATTCTTGCTGTTTAGCATCTTTGATAACATTTTCATCTAATTTACTTGAAGCCACCAAAATCTCAGAGGGCAGCAGAGGGCAGCAGAGCAGAGCTACTGATCAGCTGTTCTGGGGAAATTTGCATACGTGCAGTGCGGTCAGCCTAAGTTGAAGGTGGTTTGTGGAAGGGCTGTTGGCAACTGACAGTTAAACCCGAAACACTTCGTGAGTGTTTCCCACCCTACCTCCTCCTCTAACCAACCCCCCCACCCCACGGTGGTTGGGAAGCGGGAGCAGGGGCCTGTCGTGAAGGTGAGTGAGTGCCTTTAAATTTGCTTAACTTTCAGCGGGAGCAGGGTTTGAGGTAATATCAGGTAACTGCTTCCTTTCTTTTTCTTTTTCTTGTTTTTTTTTTTTTAAATCTAGAGGTGATGTCAGGGAAGGCAGTACAATGCTCCTCCTGCAGAATGTTTGAGGTGAGGGACGCCGTCAGTGTCCCTGCTGATTTCATCTGTGGGAAGTGCACCCAACTCCAGCTCCTCAAAAACCGTGTTAGGGACCTGGAGCTTGAGCTGGATGAACTTCGGATCATTCGGGAGGCAGAGGGGGTCATAGATAGGAGCTTCAGGGAAGTAGTTACACCAAAGACTGGAGATAGATGGGTAACTGTAAGAGGGACTGGGAAGAAGCAGTCAGTGCAGGGACCCCCTGCGGTCGTTCCCCTGAGTAACAAGTATACCGTTTTGGATACTTGTGGGGGGGACGACTTACCAGGGGTAAGCCATGGGGTACGGGCCTCTGGCACGGAGTCTGTCCCTGTTGCTCAGAAGGGAAGGGGGGAAAGGAGTAGAACACTAGTAATTGGGGACTCAATAGTCAGGGGCACAGATAGGAGATTTTGTGGGAGCGAGAGAGACTCACGTTTGGTATGTTGCCTCCCAGGTGCAAGGGTAAGTGATGTCTCGGATCGTGTTTTCCGGGTCCTTAAGGGGGAGGGGGAGCAGCCCCAAGTTGTAGTCCACATTGGCACTAACGACATAGGTAGGAAAGGGGACAAGGATGTCAGGCAGGCCTTTAGGGAGCTAGGATGGAAGCTCAGAGCGAGAACAAACAGAGTTGTTATCTCTGGGTTGTTGCCCGTGCCACGTGATAGTGAGATGAGGAATAGGGAGAGAGAGCAATTAAACACGTGGCTACAGGGATGGTGCAGGCGGGAGGGATTCAGATTTCTGGATAACTGGGGCTCTTTCTGGGGAAAGTGGGACCTCTATAGACAGGATGGTCTACATCTGAACCTGAGGGGCACCAATATCCTGGGGGGGAGATTTGTTAGTGCTCTTTGGGGGGGTTTAAACTAATTCAGCAGGGGCATGGGAACCTGGATTGTAGTTTTGGGGTACGGGAGATTGAGAGTATAGAGGTCAGGAGCACAGATTTGACTTCGCAAGAGGGTGCCAGTGTTCAGGTAGGTGGTTTGAAGTGTGTCTACTTCAATGCCAGGAGTATACGAAATAAGGTAGGGGAACTGGCAGCATGGGTTGGTACCTGGGACTTCGATGTTGTGGCCATTTCAGAGACATGGATAGAGCAGGGACAGGAATGGTTGTTGCAAGTTCCGGGGTTTAGGTGTTTTAGTAAGCTCAGAGAAGGGGGCAAAAGAGGGGGAGGTGTGGCGCTGCTAGTCAAGGACAGTATTACGGTGGCGGAAAGGATGCTAGATGGGGACTCTTCTTCTGAGGTAGTATGGGCTGAGGTTAGAAACAGGAAAGGAGAGGTCACCCTGTTGGGAGTTTTCTATAGGCCACCTAATAGTTCTAGGGATGTAGAGGAAAGGATGGCGAAGATGATTCTGGAAAAGAGCGAAAGTAACAGGGTAGTTGTTATGGGAGACTTTAACTTTCCAAATATTGACTGGAAAAGATATAGTTCGAGTACATTAGATGGGTCATTCTTTGTACAATGTGTGCAGGAGGGTTTCCTGACACAATATGTTGACAGGCCAACAAGAGGCGAGGCCACATTGGATTTGGTTTTGGGTAATGAACCAGGCCAGGTGTTAGATCTGGAGGTAGGTGAGCACTTTGGAAACAGTGACCACAATTCGGTGACCTTTACGTTAGTGATGGAAAGGGATAAGTATACCCCGCAGGGCAAGAGTTATAGCTGGGGGAAGGGCAATTATGATGCCATTAGACATGACTTAGGATGTGTTGGTTGGAGAAGTAGGCTGCAAGGGTTGGGCACACTGGATATGTGGAGCTTGTTCAAGGAACAGCTATTGCATGTTCTTGATAAGTACGTACCAGTCAGGCAGGGAGGAAGGGGTCGAGCGAGGGAACCGTGGTTTACCAAAGAAGTGGAATCTCTTGTTAAGAGGAAGAAGGAGGCCTATGTGAAGATGAGGCATGAAGTTTCAGTTGGGGCGTCTGATAGTTACAAGGAAGCGAGGAAGGATCTAAAGAGAGAGCTGAGACGAGCAAGGAGGGGACATGAGAAGTCTTTGGCAGGTAGGATCAAGGAAAACCCAAAAGCTTTCTATAGGTATGTCAGGAATAAAAGAATGACTAGGGTAAGAGTAGGGCCAGTCAAGGACAGTGGTGGGAAGTTGTGTGTGGAGGCTGAGGAGATAAGCGAGATACTAAATGAATACTTTTCGTCAGTATTCACTCAAGAAAAAGATAATATTGTGGAGGAGAATGCTGAGACCCAGGCTATTAGAATAGATGGCATTGAGGTGCGTAGGGAAGAAGTGTTGGCAATTCTGGACAAGGTGAAAATAGATAAGTCCCCGGGGCCGGATGGGATTTATCCTAGGATTCTCTGGGAAGCCAGGGAAGAGATTGCTGAGCCTTTGGCTTTGATTTTTAGGTCATCATTGGCTACAGGAATAGTGCCAGAGGACTGGAGGATAGCAAATGTGGTCCCTTTGTTCAAGAAGGGGAGTAGAGATAACCCCGGTAACTATAGGCCGGTGAGCCTAACGTCTGTGGTGGGTAAGGTCTTGGAGAGGATTATAAAAGATACGATTTATAATCATCTAGATAGGAATAATATGATTAGGGATAGTCAGCATGGTTTTGTGAAGGGTAGGTCATGCCTCACAAACCTTATCGAGTTCTTTGAGAAGGTGACTGAACAGGTAGACGAGGGTAGAGCAGTTGATGTGGTGTATATGGATTTCAGTAAAGCGTTTGATAAGGTGCCCCACGGTCGGCTATTGCAGAAAATACGGAGGCTGGGGATTGAGGGTGATTTAGAGATGTGGATCAGAAATTGGCTAGTTGAAAGAAGACAGAGAGTGGTAGTTGATGGGAAATGTTCAGAATGGAGTTCAGTTACGAGTGGCGTACCACAAGGATCTGTTCTGGGGCCGTTGCTGTTTGTCATTTTTATAAATGACCTAGAGGAGGGCGCAGAAGGATGGGTGAGTAAATTTGCAGACGACACTAAAGTCGGTGGAGTTGTAGACAGTGTGGAAGGATGTTGCAGGTTACAGAGTGACATAGATAAGCTGCAGAGCTGGGCTGAGAGGTGGCAAATGGAGTTTAATGTGGAGAAGTGTGAGGTGATTCACTTTGGAAAGAATAACAGGAATGCGGAATATTTGGCTAATGGTAAAATTCTTGGTAGTGTGGATGAGCAGAGGGATCTCGGTGTCCATGTACATAGATCCCTGAAAGTTGCCACCCAGGTTGATAGGGTTGTGAAGAAGGCCTATGGTGTGTTGGCCTTTATTGGTAGAGGGATTGAGTTCCGGAGCCATGAGGTCATGTTGCAGTTGTACAAAACTCTAGTACGGCCGCATTTGGAGTATTGCGTACAGTTCTGGTCGCCTCATTATAGGAAGGACGTGGAAGCCTTGGAACGGGTGCAGAGGAGATTTACCAGGATGTTGCCTGGTATGGAGGGAAAATCTTATGAGGAAAGGCTGATGGACTTGAGGTTGTTTTCGTTAGAGAGAAGAAGGTTAAGAGGTGACTTAATAGAGGCATACAAAATGATCAGAGGGTTAGATAGGGTGGACAGCGAGAGCCTTCTCCCGCGGATGGAGGTGGCTAGCACGAGGGGACATAGCCTTAAATTGAGGGGTAATAGATATAGGACAGAGGTCAGAGGTGGGTTTTTTACGCAAAGAGTGGTGAGGCCGTGGAATGCCCTACCTGCAACAGTAGTGAACTCGCCAACATTGAGGGCATTTAAAAGTTTATTGGATAAGCATATGGATGATAAGGGCATAGTGTAGGTTAGATGGCCTTTAGTTTTTTTTTCCATGTCGGTGCAACATCGAGGGCCGAAGGGCCTGTACTGCGCTGTATCGTTCTATGTTCTATGTGGGCTTCTACTTCTATTAGTAGTCTTACTCCTGTCCCGAGATCTTGATAAACTACGTCCCCTTTCCTGCCTGGTATCTCGTTCTGTACTGTTACTGCTTGATCTTTCTCTTCTGTAGCGGGATGTCCTTTCAATAGTTCTCGACCTTTTCTAGCGAACCTGTTCACTATCTGATATACTATCTGAACTGACACTGCGTTTCTGTGCCCTCCATTTTTGAACTTTGTTTTCCCAATCCATTGTCTTAACTTCCTCCCCTGAATGCTGTATATTCAACCAATGTTTATACTTTTCAGTGGCCTTCCCTGCTCTACTAATAACAGTTGCAGCTTTCCATTGACTAGACCCTTCAGGCAAGTATGTCACTTTTGTACCAACCTTTGGCAGTTGCCCTTTCGGCAAAATGGCCTGATCTAATTTATCAGAAGTGTCATGTTCCTCTACAGAAACCCTGCCTATATCAGTTAACTGGTCCTCATAGTCCTGTAACATGTGCATACCAGATGACTCTGGTTCCTCGTCATGTCTGTCTGCTCTGTCTAAATTTGAAAATTTGTAATCAGTACCCATTATACTTGATGAATGTACCCTAACAGATTGATTACCATGTTGCAAAATAAATGTTTTGCCATCTATGCCTATGATCGTCCCTGGGCCTTTCCATTCATTAGAATTGTCTCTTTTATAGTATACCATGTCTTCTTGCTGAAAAACAGCATCTGATGGCCGTACATTATGTCTTAAAGCTCTGCGAATTCTTTCAGAGTTCTGCTTCCAAAAAACCTTTTCTACTGCTATGTAATGCATTTAAATGTTCAGCAAAACCTGAGCTAATTGTAGTCACTTCCCAAGCTGGAGGCTGGTCATCCAAAATGGAGGGAATTTTAGGATTTCTACCAAACACTAATTGATAAGGACTATAGCCCCCAACCATCTGCAATGAATTCTTTGCATGTACCGCCCATGCTAAAGCTGAATTTAGCATGCAGTTTGGTCGATCTCCCAAAATGTTCCGAAGCATGTCATCGATAACAGCATGATTTATTTCGCAGACACCATTACTAAACGGGCTTTCTGCAGCCGTGTTCATAAATCTGATATTTATGTTTTCACACATATCCCTAAACTCATCATTTGCAAATTCTCCCCCATTGTCCGTGAAGAATTTTGCTGGTGAACCCATTCCTGTCCCGATCCATTTTTCCACAATTTTATCCAAAATTACTCTCTTTTCTTTACTTCGTACAATCGTTGATTGACTAAATCTGGTTGCTAAATCTACAAAATGCAAAATAAATATATTATTTGCTTTATCCCAGATCTTAAGGTCCATGGCCACAATGTCATTAAAATCCCTGGCCAAAGGTAGGGTTACTATCGGTCGTGCTGGTGTCCTTCTATACTTCCTGCACACTTCACAGCGATCACTAACCTGTTCTATCAGCTTAGAATAGTCATCACCCCTTACCCCTGCATTCTTTAATAAATTTTTCAGCCTCCGAGGAGACGGATGTGCAAATTGCCTATGCAGTTTTACTACAATAAGCTTTTTACCAGCTAAAGTTGCATTATCAACTGCCATTAACACATCCTTAACCACTCTACTGGAAACATTATTTGTCAATAATGGAATACAATAATGTCCCGACTGTGTAAATTGTAAGTCCACCGTCTTTCCAAAAACTGTTGCCTTATCCTGTTCCATATCCAGCTTCACGTGTGCTTTCTTCATCGACGGTCTGCTCAGAAGCAATGGTATCTCACTTGATACAACATCCGTGCTCACAAAATGATTCACTCCAGCAATATTGCAAGGGATCACCACTCTTTTCAGCGACTTCAGAGTATTATCATCCCCAAACCTGAAACTTGTGGAACTTTTAAATTCCTTAATCTTGTTACGATTTTCAGCATCCAATGAGTCCAGATAACATTTTAACAGTCAATCCCACACACAGTACATGTGCAGCCACTGTCCAATACAGCACAGTTAAAAGATTCTGCAACCAACACCCTCATTACCGGTGTAAAACAGCTTGTTAATAGGACAATGCCTTCCTTCTGGTCACTATCTTTTTCCTCTTCTGACTCTTCCGTGTCATGTGTCGCTTCAAATACTCTATTATAACGTGTTGGGCAGTTGAAAGCATAATGGTATTGTGAGTCACATCGAAAACATCGATTTATCATGCCCCATGCATTTCTGGGGTTTAGCCTCCTATTGTAGGTTCTAACTGGGTTTCTGTCTTCATAATTTCCTTGTCTTGGTCTCCTTTTATAGTCTTGAGGCCTGTTCGTAGCCATACGATTTTGCCATCCTGTTAGTAGTGTATCCTCCATATGCTGCCTTATTGCAGGTTGACCTATTTGGGTCATCAGAGCCATTGGAATTGAATGTTTCCCCAAAAATTTTTTTAAAGCTGTTGTCATCTGTTCGAATAAGGTATCGTTATCCGTAAACTGAACTCCTGTCAAAACCAGGAGCCTATCCATGTTGCTCACTCTAGCAGTCAAGTAATTTAAAGCCCAACACAGACTGTGGAAATTTCAGCCTGTGTTTCTGCAGCCTTTTATAAAGTCTGCCAAATTCCATTATATAGTCTTCTATAGATAAATCGTCCATTTTCCGGAACTTATCAAAATCCGACCATGCTTCATATGCACTTAACAAGTCATCTTTCTTATAATTCTTATCCATATAAAGTAATAAAGTTGCCAGACCATCTTCTGAGTCTAACTCTTCCAACTCCAGCTCAGAAAGCACTTTGTTTTGGATTTTACTGCCATATGGTAAAGAAAGAGCCAATGCCATACCTTGCTTTCTGTTTCCTAAAGCAGTCACCTTAGTCCACATAACTACCGCACTCCTCCATTGGTCGTATGATTCCCTTTCAGAGAATAAGGGAGGATAATCATATTTGGCCATCTTTGTCCTGGGTTCAGCCATATATCCCCATTTTTTTTCACTCCTTGGTTTGATCTGGAAAAATTGTATCTTTCAACCCTTAACATTTACACAGCAACCGACCTCTGCTACCATTTGTTAAACAAATGGATGCTGTGGTGTGAAGAGACAAAAGTCCAGCTCCTTTTCACAAACACCTTTATTTCACTTTAACAGACTCTGCACTAAACTCAATCATCACATCACATGATCCAGAGTCCACTTGAAGCCCCTTTACATATCAGTGTCAATCATTGAGCACTTAACATAAATGAGACAATCATTGAACATTTAACATAAATGAGACAACTAATTGCAATGTCTCTTAACCCATTACTTAACATTGAAGGTGGTGGTTAGAAGGGAGCTGATATCTATTTGGGCGCACAGGGAGAGGGCGGAGAGGGTTGAGAGGGAGAGGTTGGTGGAAGAAATGGTAAGGGTGGACAGGAGGTATGTGGATGTCCCGGAAGAGGGGCTTTTGAGGAAGCATCGCAGTCTCCAAGCGGAGTTCGATATACTGACCACCCAGAAGGCGGAGGCGCAGTGGAGGAGGGCGCAGGGAGTATGGGGAGAATGGGGAGAAGGCAAGCCGGATGCTGGCCCACCAGCTCCAGAAGCAGGAGGCAGCGAGAGAGATAGGGGGAGCCACAGATGCAGGAGGGAACCTGGTGCGGAGTGGTAGGGACATTAATGGGTTGTTCAGATCCTTTTATGAGGGGCTGTACCGGTCGGTGCCCCCTAGGGAGGTGGGCGTGATGAAACGCTTTCTGGATAAGCTGGAGTTCCCAAGAGTGGAGGATGAGCGGGTGGAGGGTCTGGGGGCCCAATCGAGTTGGAGGAGCTGATAGAGGCGCTGGGGAGCATGCAGACCAGGAAAGCACCGGGGCCTGATGGGTTCCCGGTGGAGTTTAATAAGAAATTCTCAGATCTGCTGGGCCTGCTGCTTGTGAGGACGCTGAATGAGGCGAGGGCAGGGGGGGGGGGCTTTTCCCCCGATGATGTCCAGAGCAATAATCTCACTAATCCTGAAGCGGGATAAGGACCTCCTCCAATGCGGGTCTTATAGGCCGATCTCGCTCCTCAACGTGGATGCAAAGTTGTTGGCCAAGATACTGTCCAGGAGGGTGGAAGATGTGGTACCGGTGGTTATACACGAGGACCAAACGGGGTTTGTGAAGGGGAGACAGCTGAATGTTAATGTGCGGCGGCTGCTCAATGTTATGATGATGGCGTCGGCAGACGGGGAGGCGGAAATAGTAGCATCGATGGATGCGGAGAAAGCTTTCAATAGAGTAGAGTGGAGCTACCTGTGGGAAGTGTTGAGGAGATTTGGGTTTGGTGAGGGATTCATTAGCTGGGTGAGGCTGCTGTATAGTGCCCTGGTAGCGAGCGTGGTGACGAATGGGAGGAGGTCGGAAGACTTCCGGCCGTCCCGGGGGACGAGGCACTCTTGCCCCTTGTCTCCCCTGCTCTTCGCATTAGCGATTGAGCCCTTGGCCATGGCACTACTCTCTTTGGCGGGTAGGGTCCAGTCATCTAAGATGACGGTGCTCCCGAGGTTCTTGTTTCTTTTCCAGTGCCTCCCCATATTGATCCCGAAGGCTTTTTTAGGAGTGTTAACAGGAGTATTCTGGGGTTCGTGTGGGCGCGCAAGACCCCGAGGGTGAGGAGGGTATTCCTGGAATGAGGCAGGGAGGTAGGTGGGTTGGCAGTGTCCAACTTGTGTGGATACTACTGGGCTGCAAATGTGGCAATGATCCGTAGGTGGGTGATGGAGGGGGAGGGTGCCGCATGGAAGAGGATGGAGGCGGCGTCCTGTGTGGGCATGATTTTGGAGGCGCTGGTGATGGCCCCACTCCCCCCGGCAAGGTATTCTACGAGTCCAGTAGTGGCGGCTTCCCTCAAAATTTGGGGACAGTCGAGGCGGAGGTGAAGGCCTCAGTGTGGGCCCCGATATGGGGCAATCACCGGTTTACACCAGGGAGAATTGATGGTGGGTTTTTGAGTTGGCACAGGGCAGGCATCAGGCGGATGGGAGACCTTTTCCTCGATGGGAAGTTTGCGACTTTAGAGGAGTTGGAGGGGAAGTGGGGTCTCCCCCTGGGAACAATTTTAGATATATGCAGATTAGGGCTTTTGTTAAGCGGCAGGTGGCGGAGTTTCCGCTACTGCCGCCTAGGTGGGTTGCAGGATAGGGTGCTTTCGGGGACGTGGGTCGGTGAGGGTAGGATCTCGGCAATTTATCAGGTGATGCAGGTAGAGGAGGCCTCGGTGGAAGAGCTGAAAGCAAAGTGGGAGGTGGAGCTAGGAGAGGGGATCGACGAGGGGATGTGGGCGGACGCACTGGGGAGGGTGAATTCATCCTCTTCTTGCGCACTGCTCAGCTTGATTCAGCTGAAGGTGCTGCATAGGGCGCACATGACTGGGGCCAGGATGAGCCGGCTCTTTGGGGGAGAGGACAGATGTGGGAGGTGCTCGGGGGGCCGGGTGAACCATACCCACATGTTCTGGGCGTGTCCGGCGTTGGAGGGGTTCTGGAAGGGGGTGGACCTTCTGGACCTTGTCCAGGGTGGTTGGCTCCAGGGTGGAGCCGGGCTGGGGGCTCGCGATCCTTGGGGTAGCATCGGAGCCGGGAGTGCAGGAGGCGAGAGAGGCCGGCATTCTGGCCTTTGTGTCTCTAGTAGCCCGGCGTAGGATTCTTTTGCAGTGGAGGGACGTGAAGCCCCCGAGCCCGGAGGCCTGGGTTAACGACATGGCTGGGTTCATCAGGCTGGGGAAGGTCAAGTTTGCCCTGAGGGGGTCGGTACGAGGGTTCTTCCGGTGGTGGCAGCCCTTTCTCAATTTTCTGGCGGAGGGTTAAAGGGTGGGCAATCTCAGCAGCAACCCGGGGGGGGAGGGGGGGTAAAAGGGGGGGGGGGGGTGGGTTAGGGATCTGTTAAGGGGGTTTGTTTTTGCGACTGTTTGTTTGCTACTTTCTTGATTTTTTGTATTGTTATTAATTTATTGCTTTGTATTGGCGGGGGGGGGGGGGGGTGTTATTTCTGTTTATTTTTATACTCTTTATTTTATTGTTGGGAGAAAATTTGTCGTTGAAAAATTTGAATAAAAATTATTTTAAAAAAAAACTTTCATGGATCCATGCACATGGACACCGAGTCCGTACTCCGTCTTCCTGTTACTCCTTTCAAAATGAATCACCTCACACTTTTCTGCATTAAACTCCATTTGCCACCTCTCAGCCCAGCACTGCAGATTATCTATGTCCCTCTGTAACCTGCAACATCCTTCCACACTGTCCACAACTTCACCGACTTTAGTGTCATCTGCAAATTTACACACCCATCCTTCTACGCCCTCATCCAGGTCATTTATAAAAATGACAAACAGCAGTGACCCCAAAACAGATCCTTGTGGTACACCACTAGTAACTGAACTCCAGGCTGAACATTTGCCATCAACCACCACCCTCTGTCTTCTTACAGCGAGCCAATTTCTGATCCAAACTGCTAAATCACCCTGAATCCCATGCCTCTGTATTTTCTGCAATAGCCTACCGTGGGGAACCTTATCAAATGCTTTACTGAAATCCATACACACCACATCAACTGCTTTACCCTTGTCCACCTGTTTGGTCACCTTCTCAAATAACTCAATAAGGTATGTGAGGCACGACCTACCCTTCACAAAACCGTGTTGACTTTCCCGAATGAAATTATTCCTTTCTAGATAATTATAAATCCTATCTCTTATAAATCTTTCCAAGACTTTGCCCACAATAGAAGTAAGGCTCACTGGTCTATAGTTTTTTTTTCAAATATTTTTATTAAAGTTTTGCAAAATTTTTCATAATAGTAATAATCCTAACACAGCAAAATAGAGTGAACATTAACATAGTGCAGAAAGAGAATATACAATAGCAATTAACTAGACATTACCCCATGTGCCTCAGTCTTCCCACACCCTCCCAACGGAGCACTCACCCCCCCCCCTCCGCTATGGATCGCTGCTGCTGCAGACTATAGTTACCGGGGTTGTCTCTACTCCCCTTCTTGAACAAGGGGACAATATTTGCTATCCTCCAGTCTTCTGGCACTATTCCTGTAGACAATGACGACATAAAGATCAAACCCAAAGGCTCAGCAATGTCCTCCCTAGCTTCCGAGAGAATCCTAGGATAAATCCCATCCGGCCCAGGGGACTTATCTATTTTCATACTTTCCAGAATTGCTAACACCTCCTCCTTATGAACCTCAAGCCCTTCTAGTCTAATAGCCTGTACCTCAGTATTCTCCTCGACAACATTGTCTTTTTCGTTGAATACTGACGAAAAATATTCATTCAGCACCTCTCTTATCTCCTCGGACGCCACACACAACTTTCTACTATGGTCCTTGACTGGACCTACTCTTACCATAGTTATTCTTTTATTCCTGACATACCTATAGAAAGGTTTATCCTTGATTCTACCTGCCAAAGACTTCTCATGTCCCCTCATGGCTCTTCTTAGCTCTCTCTTTAGGTCCTTCCTAGCTAACTTGTAACTCTCGAGCGCCCCAACTGAACCTTCACGTCTCATCTTTACATAAACCTTCTTCTTACTCTTGACAAATGATTCAACTACTTTAGGAAACCATGGTTCCCTCGCTCGACCACTTCCTCCCTGCCTGACAGGTACATACTTATCAAGGACACGCAGTAGCTGTTCCTTGAATGAGCTCCACATTTCAATTGTGCCTGTCCCCTGCAGTTTCCTTCCCCATCCTATACATCCTAAGTCTTGCCTCATCGCATCATCATTGCCTTTCCCCCAGCTATAACTCTTGCCCTGCGATATATACCTATCCCTTTCCATTGCTAAAGTAAACGTAACTGAATTGTGGTCACTATCACCAAAGTGCTCACCTATCTCCAAATCTAGCACCTGTCCTGGTTCATTACCCAGTACCAAATCCAATGTGGCCTCGCCTACATACAGTGTCAGGAAACCCTCCTGCACACATTGGACAAAAACTAACCCATCTAAAGTAGTCGAACTATAGCGTTTTCAGTCAATATTTGGAAAGTTAAAAGTCCCCCATAACAAATACCCTGTTACTTTCGCTCCTATCCAGAATCATCTTTGCAATCCTTTCCTCTACACCTCCTGAACTTTTTGGAGGCCTATAGAAAACTCCAACAGGGTGACCTCTCCATTCCTGTTTCTAACCTCAGCCCGTACTACCTCAGTAGACGAGTCCTCATCAAATGTCCTTTCTGCCACCGTAATACTGTCCTTGACTAACAATGCCACCCCACCCCCTCTTTTACCATCTTCCCTGAGCTTACTGAAATATCTAAACCCCGGAACCTGCAACAACCATTCCAGTCCCTGCTCTGTCTCCGAAATGGCCACAACATCGAAGTCCAGGTACCAACCCATGCTGCAAGTTCACCCACCTTATTCTGGATGATCCTGGTGTTGGAGTAGACACACATTAAACCACCTTCCTGCCTGCCGGTGCACTCCTGCAACCTTGAAACCTTACTCATGACCTCACTACTCTCAACCTCCTGTACTCTGGAGCTACAACACAGGTTCCAAACCCCTTGCTGAATTAGTTTAAACCCTCCAGTAGCCATCTGGGATGGCCACGTCCCGATTACAAAATAGACACTTTGCAAAGAATGCAGGGAAAATGGACAATACTGAGAAAGCAAGCAGGTGCAAGGTTTGTCTGTTGATTGGAGCTGTAGCTCCCAGACAAGACCGATACTGCAAAGCCATTACCATAGTAATGAGCCATCTCCGGGGACAAAAGGGTAACATTTAAGTAAACGATACTAAGGCAGACACCCCGGCACCAGAGGAGATTAGAACAAAGCAGGCCAATGGCCACCTAGGACACGCCCAGCAATCAGGGCACCCACCCCTTTATTGGAGGAAATCGATAGGAATGATCAAGAAACGGCCCAATTAATTGGAGACAAGTTCAAGGCCTGCCCAACAGCGCGCAAAGCCCCCTTTTGAGTATAAGAAGGATCCCCCAACAGAGAATCGCTGTCTTGGCCTTGGCTCTCAGCGAGGAGAGACCTGCCTAGCAGCTGCGCCAGAACAAGTAAGTCCAAAGTCAACGCACGCTATGAGACAGACGCTCTTATCTGCTATTCCGTACCAGCTCAACCCCAGCAGCCTCAGAACCGGACAACGGCCATTGTTCCTCTGACTGAGTGGGCGCCCGAAGCTAAGTATAGGCTAAGTAGTAGTGATAGTTTAGTTTGTAGAGTTTTGTGCATGAGTATATTTGACTGTGTGTGTAAATAAATGAGCATTGATTTCGAACTTACTAACTGGTGTTTCGAGTCTTTGATCAGTATTCGGTTTTGAACCTTGTGGTGGTATCGAAAGGTACCTGGCGACTCTTGAGCAAACGTAATTAGAATTAAGGAAGGCGACCATATTAACCACCATAACAGAGCCAATTAAAGAGAGAACACAACGAGCAACATTTACTGGCGACCTCTGATGGGATTCAATTTAGAAGTGGCCTAACCACTCTGAGAGAACCCAAATTTGAATTGAGAATCCAATTAGAAACAGAAAAACCACAAGCGTAAGAACAATACTGATCAAGCCTCCGAGATTCGGAAGTTTGTTAATGCATGCGTACTAACAGGCATATAAGTTAAACCTGAGAGATATTGTTGCGTAAAACTAGGTCGCAGCAACCAGTAGAGTAGGACAGTGTGCCGTATGGGAAGATGAGATCAGAAAACATCTCAAAGGGAAAGATTGGCCCCTTTGGAGTGAATTCTGCGCCAATGATGAAACAGGTCCCGGGAGTATTGGACATACTTGGTGGGAGAACCTGTCAGAGATCCACAAGAAGGGATGAGGGGAAACTCGCAAGCCGATGGCAATCGTGTCCTACTTGGCACAATTGCGAGGCACAGAGGAGGTCATTAGGACGCTCCATAGAGAGATTGAGGAGAGAAACAGAAATAGTGAGGTAGATGTGAGCGAAGTTGAGAAGGAGAATAAGGATTTAAGAGAGAAGTTAGCAGCAAGGGACAGAGAGGGCACACCAGTCTTGTCTCGCGCACTTAAGTAGCTTCCAGACCCAATATGATAAGGCCGACCAGGACACGCAACGTGCGGTCTTGGTAAGACAGGAGACCAAGCAATAAGTTGAGAAATTGCAGAAACAGTGCAATGATTTAAAAGCAGCCCTACGAGCACTCCATACGTCCACAACGGAACAAAGGGAGAGCTCCGTAGACCAAGCAAAGTGCCGGAAGCAAATTGCAGAATTGCAATCTCTGCTTTCCGTTCAGAATGGGTTTCAAAGTACATTTGGACCCCAGTTAGATCAGGAAAACGGCCCCAATTGGCAGGAACTGAATGAAACTGCCGATAGATAGGTGCATGGGACATGTACGCAGGAAAAACCCCAGAAAATGAAAGCCCCCCAACCCCCGACTGAACAGGCAGAACATACCCCCATGAACCCTGTAACCACACACCGCAGGGCCGCAGCAGAAGGATACGCAGATTTCCTTTACACAACCCCGTTAACCATAACCCAATTATGGGACGTGTGTGGAAAAATGACACCGTTCCTTCCCACATCAGACCCCCACCAGTTTTTCTCTAAAGTTAAACAGCAGGCCACCATGTACAGCCTGGACGAGAAGGAGCAAGTGAAGCTCATGGTTTTAAGCCTTGACCCTTCAGTCGTGGCAGCCCTTCCCAACCCACAGAATGTAGGAGGAGGCACCCTCAAAGAAATGCACACAGCGATCCTAGATGCGATTGGCTATTACAGAGGAGACCCGGTAGAAGGCCTAAACAAGTGTAGGCAAAAGAAAACAGAGCACCCGAGCATTTGCTGGACGCTTGTGGATACACTTCACAGCAGTTTTCGGAGAGTTAGCCCGCACCCATTTGTCCGCAGATAATATGGCCAAAGGGACTCAAATCCTTTTCTCTCACGCGACAGACGCAGGACAGAGAGCTTGTGCAAATTATGACCCCTCAGACGAGGCCCACAATGAAAAATGGGTTTTGGAAAGGTTGTCCTGCGCTTGAGAGCAATCAGTCCAAGGCAAAACCGCATTTATAAAACCAGATGAAGAGCAGGCAGCTATGAATCCAGTTAAAGCGCACCAGAACCCTGCATGGGTAAATGAGGGCAGGAACAGCCCACCCCAGCCAAAATTCCAAGTGTTACAATTGTGGACAGTTAGGACACTTTGCACGAGAGTGCAACGCGCCCCAAAGGCAGCAGAGAAAACAACAGACAGGCACCCTAAATAGGCATAGGGCACAGCCGGTCCAGAGCGTTAGCGTCCGTTCAGAGAATGCAGACATGAACGGCACCGACTGACAGTGTTCGGGCTCCCCAACTTGGGTCTGCAACACCCTTTGGGACACGTCTGGTAGACCGTAGTAGCAGGCAAAGTCCAGGGACACCCCATAGAATTTCTTTGGGACACAGGAGGGTCCCGCACCACACTCAATTCCTCCACGATGTTTCAATGAGACACGTGGCCCACAACACACACCATCACACTCAGCGGCTTTTCAGGTCATTTGCAACGGGGACACATCACAGCCCCTGTAGCGATACAAATCGGTAACATTACAACTAAGCACCCCGTTGTTTTGGTTGATCTGCCCCAGACAGCTGAACATATCCTAGGGATCGATTTTATGAGCTTTCTTTTGATCCAGTAAATGGAAAATGGCAAAGGCAGCACGAGCCCCGGCCACGCTCATAGTTGGAGAGTATGAAAACAGGATTAGCTCAGTAGGAGACTTCTGGTTCGACCCTCGAGCCATTAGTCCAGACAAACAGGTTAGGGCAGTCCTGCAGGAACACAAAGCAGCATTTGCACAGCACAAGCACGACTGTGGCAGAATGGCTGGCTCTGTGCAGATCACAGGTCCTGACCCCAGACCCCAGAAGCAGTACGGATTTCCCCAGGAAGCAGAGGGAGAAATGTCAAAGGTAATAAAGAGTTTACTTCACCAGGGCGTACTCAGATCAGTAGTCTCCACAAACAACGCACCCATGATGGATTATAGAACATAGAACATAGAACATAGAACAGTACAGCACAGAACAGGCCCTTCGGCCCTCAATGTTGTGCCGAGCCATGATCACCCTACTCAAACCCACGTATCCACCCGATACCCATAACCCAACAACCCCCCCCCAACCCAACCTTACTTTTATTAGGACACTACGGGCAATTTAGCATGGCCAATCCACCTAACCCGCACATCTTTGGACTGTGGGAGGAAACCGGAGCACCCGGAGGAAACCCACGCACACAGGGGGAGGACGTGCAGACTCCACACAGACTGTGACCCAGCCGGGAATCGAACCTGGGACCCTGGAGCTGTGAAGCATTTATGCTAACCACCATGCTACCCTGCTGCCCCTTATGGCGACTTACCATTGATTACCGGGAACTGAACAAAGTAACCCCAGCAGCAGCCCCACCACTGCAAAGAGTCCCGAGACCATGCTCAAATAGGGACTGCAGTCAAAAGCAACGGCTTTTGGTCCATTACATTGGCTAAAGCGTGCCAGTACAAATTCGCCTTTACATTCCAGGGACAACAATATACATGGACGTGCCTTCCACAAGGCTTCCACAACTCCCCCTCCATTTTCCACCGAGAGCTGGCAAATGGATTAGCAAACTTTTACCGCCCCGATTGTCTGGTCCAGTATGGAGATGACTTGCTACTACAAACGGACACAAAGGGAGAGCACATTCCGCTTCTCCCCGAACTCCTAGGACTCCTAAAATAAATTGGATGTAAAGTCAACCCCAAGAAGGCCCATATTTTGAAAGAAAAAGTGATTTACTTGGGTACAGTAATCACTCATGGTAAACGTGAGATTGAGCAAGAGAATTGACTCGATCGTCAAATTGCCCATTCCCCACAATGTCTCAGCCCTCCGGTCAATTCTAGGACTGGTTGGCTACTGCCGAAACCAAATTGACTGTTTCGCCACAAAATGTGCCCCTATCTGAACTTCTCAAGAGCAGGCACCTTGGGAATAGCTTCCACAGCATATGGATGCCGTGAATGCTTTAAGAATGCACAGCCCCCATACTACAGGTCCCAGATCCACTTTCCCCGTACACTATCGAAGTAGCAAGCACCGACCGAACCCTTTCAGCTGTGCTCCTCCAGGAAGGCCATGACCAATTACGCCCCGTAGCATACGCCTCACGCATTTTAGATCCTGTCGAGCAAGGATTTTCTGCCTGTGAAAGGCATCTGCTCACAGTTTTTTGGGCAGTACAGTACTTTGTCTACATTACAGGACTCAACCCCATCACCATTCTCACTGAACACACCCCAACACAGCTATTGTTAGACAGCCGACTTAAAGATGGCAGTCAGCCAAATCTGTGCAGCCCGTTGGACCCTCCTTTTACAGGGACGGGACATTACAGTAAAAAGAACCAAGACCCACACCTTCCTTGCCGATAAGTTGCAGTATGCAGGCACCCCTCATGAGTGTGAGATCATCACCACACAACACAACACAGGCCCATTGATACCTAAGACACCTCCCATGAAAGCATGTAGTACACCCCAGAGTCCCCAGCCCACAGACACATGAGCACCCCTGAAAATTTATGTGGATGGCTCCTCCACAGTTTTAAATGGAAAGAGAATTAGCGGTTGCGGCATTTATGTAGAGGACGCGCAGGGACTAGATGAGATTTCACTAAAATTGCCAGGACACTTAGGCAGCAATCGCTTATATTGTAGACCACCCCGACTCGTTCCCGACCCCAGCAGACATCTATTCGGACAGCTTGAATGTCTGTAATAGTTTAACAGAATTCCTACCCTTGTGGGAAACAAGAGGATTTGTTTCCGCAGACCAAAACCCCCACCCTCAGCCCCATTACTCCATCACAGCGAAAGACAGAAAATATGCTATCATTAAGGTTCGCAGTCATCACCATTCTTCCCCCCTGGTAATGTTAAAGCAGACGTCCTAGAGAAGGCAGGTTCCAGGAACCCCCCCCCCCCCCCCCCCCCCCCCCCCCCGAAAGCACCCCAGTACACGCAGTTCAGGTCTCACAGACCAACATTCAAGATCTAGCCAAAGCACAGAAGGAAGATGAAAAACTCAGGGAAGCTTTAAAGGGAACCTTCCCAGCCCCATATGATAAGTTTAAAAATGCAATAACCATACATGACGGTGTGATTTTGAAAGACGGCATTTATGTAGTTCCCTGGCAGGACAGGAACCAGATCATTTGTCAGTTCCATGATAATCATGGACACCAAGGCATTGAACCCACCTTAGCCCACCTCAGACCGCTCTGCTGGTGGCCTGATTTAAAAGCCAATGTAACCCACTACATTGAGAATTGCTTGAGCTGTGCCCAGAATAATCCGGACAGATATGCAAAAAAGGCTCAACTTAGTCATACCTGTCCCGTTAATAGCCCCTGGACTAATCTGCAGATAGATTACATAGGACCCCTACATCCTTGCAGAAATGGTTCGAAGTTTGTGTTGATGGTCATCGACACCTTCACAAAATGGGTGGAAGCTTTTCCATCAAGAACGGATATGGCGAAAACAACATCCACAATCCTAACACAGCACATCTTCATAAGATGGGGCCTCCCCCGCAGTATAGAGTCTGATCAAGGCTCCCATTTTACAGGACGCATAATGAAAAACGTCCTCACAATTTTCTTTTATTAAAAATAATTTTTATTAAAGTTTTCACAAAATATCAACAACAAAATGAAAAAGGAACCCAATAGAATTAAATACAAAACAGAACAAAACAACTCAATGCCCCCCTCCCCCTATACATAAATAATAAATTAACACCTGTCAAAACACATAGCAAACATATACACCCCCTCAGATCCCCCAATATAGAAAAACAAAAATAAAATATAACCCCCCCCCCGGGGTTGCTGCTGCTGCTGACCATTGTCTACCATTCTGCCAGGAAGTCTAGGAACGGTTGATACCGCCTGCATCATTCCACTGAAGAAGAATCCTCCGCTGGGCTACCAATGATGCAAAGGCCAGAATAAAGGCCTCTTTTGCCTCCTGCACTCCCGGCTCATCTGCAACCCCAAATATTGCGAGCCCCCAGCCCTGTTTGACCCTGGACCCTCGACACCGTCCTTGCTACGCCCTTCCAAAATTCCTCCAGCACTGGGCATGCCCAGAACATATGGGCGTGGTTTGCTGGACTCCCTGAGCACCTAACACGCCTGTCCTCACCCCCAAAAAACCGGCTCATCTTTGTCCCGGTCATGTGTGCCCTGTGCAGCACCTTAAACTGTATGAGGCTGAGCCTCGCGCACAAAGAGGAAGAGTTGACCCTCCCTAGGACATCTGCCCACGTCCCCTCCTCGATCTCCTCCCCCAACTCCTCCTCCCACTTACCTTTCATCACCTCCACCGAGGCCTCATCCTCCTCCTGTATCACTTGGTATGTTGCCGAAATCTTCCCCTCTCTAACCCACACTCCCGAGAGCACCCTGTCCTGTACCGTGCGTGGCGGCAGCAGTGGGAATTCCACCACTTGCCGCCTGGCAAACGCCCTTACTTGTAGATACCTAAAGGTGAATCCTGGGGGGAGCCCGTACCGCTCCTCCAGTTCACCTAGGCTCGCGAACTTCCCATCCACAAACAGGTCCCCCAACCTTCTTATCCCTGCTCTGTGCCACTCCGAAAACCCTCCATCTATTCTCCCCGGGACAAACCAGTGGATCCCCTGTATCGGGGTCCACACCGAGGCCCCCACCTCCCCCCTGTGCCGCCTACATTGCCCCCAAATTTTGAGGGTAGCGGACACCACCGGACTCATGGTATACATCGTTGGAGGGAGCGGCAGCGGCGCCGTTGCCAGCGCCTCCAGACTCGTACCCTCACAAGACGCCATCTCCAGCCTCTTCCATGCCGCCCCCTCCCCCTCCATCACCCACTTGCGCACCATCGCTGCATTAGCGGCCCAGTAGTACCCACAGAAGTTGGGCAGCGCCAGCCCCCCCCATCCCTACTCCGCTCCAGGAACACCCTTCTCACCCTCGGAGTCCCTCGCGCCCACACAAACCCCGTTATGTTCCTGTTGACCCACCTATAGAAGGCCTTCGGGATAAGAATGGGGAGGCACTGAAACAGGAACAAAAACCTTGGGAGCACCATCATCTTGACTGACTGCACCCTACCCGCCAGGGACAGCGGCAACACGCCCCACCACTTAAACTCCTCCTCCATTTCCTCCACCATCCTCGTGAAATTAAGTCTATGCAGGGCCCCCCAGCTCCTGGCCACCTGGACCCCCAAATACCTGAAGCTCCTCTCCGCCTTTTTTAGTGGGAGCTCGCCAATCCCCCTCTCCTGGCCCCCTGGGTGAACCACGAAGAACTCGCTCTTCCCCATGTTGAGCTTGTACCCTGAGAAATCGCCAAACTCCCTGTGGATCATCATTACCTCAGGCATCGCCCCCACCGGGTTCGCCACATATAGCAGCAAGTCGCCCGCATAGAGCGATACCCTATGCTCCTCCCCACCACGCACCAGGCCCCTCCAGTTCCTCAACTCCCTCAGTGCCATAGCCAGGGGTTCAATCGCCAGTGCGAAGAGCAGGGGGGGACAAGGCCCCGTCCCTCGATGCAACCGAAAGTACTCAGACCTCCTCTTGTTCGTTGCCACACTCGCCATCAGGACCTCGTATAACAGCCTAACTCACCTGACGAACCCCTCCCCAAACCCGAACCTGTCCAGCACCTCCCACAAGTACCCCACTTTACCCTATCAAAGGCCTTCTCAGCGTCCATCGCCGCCACTATCTCTGCCTCTTCCTCCCTCGCCGGCATCATAATAATGTTCAGGAGCCTCCGCACATTCGCGTTCAACTGCCTCCCCTTCACGAACCCCGTCTGGTCTTCATGGATGACCTGCGGCACACAATCCTCAATTTTCGTGGCTAAGACCTTCGCTAGCACCTTGGCATCTACATTTAACAACGAAATCGGCCTGTAAGACCCACACAAGGTCCTAACCAGCAGCGGGCCCAACAGGTCCACATATTTTTTGTAAAATTCGACCAGGAAACCCTGGTGCCTTCCCCGCCTGCATGCTCCCTATCCCTTTGGCAGCTCCTCCAGCCCAATCGGGGCCCCTAATCCCACCATCAGTCCCTCCTTCACCTTCGGGATCCTCAGTTGGTCCCTCCCTCCTCCAGTGGGGGCTCGGACCGATACAGTTCCTCATAGAAGTCCCTGAAGACCCCATTGATGCCAACCCCACTCCGCACCACACTCCCTCTCCTATCCTTAAGTCCCCCAATCTCCCTAGCTCCGTCCCGCTTCCGAAGCTGATGCGCCAGCATCCGTCTTGCTTTTTCCCCATATTTGTAAATCGCCCCGCCACTGCGCCTCCGCCTTCCTGGTGGTCAACAGGTCAAATTCGGCCTGGAGGCTACGCCTCTCTCTCAACAGTCCCTCCTCCGGCACCTCTGCGTACCTCCTGTCTACCCTCACCATCTCCCCCACTAGCCTCTCCCTCTTCCTGTTCTCACCTCTCCTTGTGGGCCCTAATGGAGTTCAGCTCTCCCCTAGCCACCGCCTTCAGCGCCTCCCAGACCATCCCCACTCGGACCTCCCCGTTATCGTTGGCCTCCAGGTATTTTTCTATGCTTCCTCGGACCCACTCGCTCACCTCCTCGTCTGCCAACAGCCCCACCTCCAAGCACCACAACGGGCGCTGGTCCCTCTCCTCCCCCAGCTCTATGTCTACCCAACGCGGGGCGTGATCCGAAATGGCTATTGCCGAGTACTCGGTATCCTCTACTCTCACAATCAGCACCCTGCTCATAACAAAGGAGTCGATCCGGGAATAGGCCTTGGTGCGAGAAGAACAAAAATTCCCTCGCCCCCGGCCTTGCAAATCTCCAAGGGTCCACCCCTCCCATCTGGTCCATGAACCCCCTCAGCACTTTAGCCGCCGCCGGTCTCCTACCCGTCCTAGACCTGGAGCGATCCAGTGCTGGATCCAACACCGTGTTAAAGTCCCCCCCCCATTATTAGGCCCCCCACTTCCAAGTGGGATCCGACCCAACATTCGCCGCATAAAACCCGCATCGTCCCAGTTCAGGGTGGACACGTTGATCAGCACCACCCTCTCCCCTTGCAGCTTACCACTTACCATTATGTATCTGCCGCCATTATCTGTCACAATGCTCGACGCCTCGAACGACACCCTCTTTCCCACCAGAATCGTCACCCCCTGATTTTTGGTATCCAGCCCCGAATGAAACACCTGGCCTACCCACCCCTTCCTCAATCTTACCTGGTCCGCCACCTTCAGGTGTGTCTCCTGGAGCATGACCACATCTGCCTTCAGCCCCTTCAGGTGCGTGAACACCCGGACCCACTTAACTGGCCCATTCAGTCCCCTTACATTCCAGGTTATCAGCCGGATCAGAGGGCTGACCTCCCCCTCCCCCGCCGACTAGCCATAACTATGGCTATGCTAAGCCATGCGCCCACGCCCGGCCCGTTCCCCACGGCGGCAGGCCCCCATCCCAAACCCCTCTACTCGCTCCAGCTCCCCCTTGACCATATCAGCAGCAACCCGACCCCCCCCCCCCCCCTCCCCCAGCTAGGACCCCTCCTAGCTGCATTGCTCCCCCCATTGCACTCCCGCAAGTCAGCTGACTCCTGCTGACCCTGGCCGCTCCCGCCACTCCTTCGACTCCTCCCATTGTGGGACCTCCCCTCCCCCTCCATTACCCACCAGCAGGTTCTCCACCTCCCCCTGCCCCGCCACCTCCAGCCTTCAGCACGGGAAAAAGCCCATGTTTTCCACCTGCCTGGCCCCGCCTCCTCTGGCGCAGCTCCTTATACAGGCCCAGTCCCCTCACCCCCGACCCGGGCCTCACGCTCCCCCGCGGAGCCCCATCCCCCCTACCGGCCATCCACCCCCCACTCCGTTTACTTGCCCCCTCCAAGACCCCACCCGTCAGACCCAACCAAAACAGTGCCCAACCCACCCTAACCACCCACACCGAACCAAAAATAAACAAGAACAAAGAACCCCCCCTCAAAATGTAACTCAACCACAAAAATCCCCAACCATCCCCACGCACGACCCCCCATCCCGACCCTCAGTTTGTGTCCAGCTTCTCGGCCTGAACAAAGGCCCACGCCTCCTCTGGGGACTCAAAATAATGGTGCCGGCCCTTGTAGATGACCCACAGACGCACCGGCTGCAGCATGTCTAACTTCACCCCCTTCCTGCGCAGCACCGCCTTTGTACCCGGCCCTCTTCTTCGCCGCCTCCGTGCTTCAGTCCTGATATATTCGAACCTCCGCGTTCTCCCACCTGCTGCTCCTCTCTTTCTTGGCCCACCTGAGTACACACCCCCGATCAGCGAACCGATGAAACCGCACCACCACCACGGCTCATTAGCCTTGGGTCTCCTCGCCAGCACTCTATGGGGTCCCTGGAAGGACTCCACTCCCAACAGCGAGTTTAACGTGGCGACCACATAGGCCCCCACATCCGACCCCTCCAGCCCCTCCGGGAGGCCCAGGATCCACAAATTCTTCCACCTCGACCGATTCTCCATCTCCTCGAACCGTTCCTGCCATTTCTTGTGGAGCGCCTCGTGCGCCTCCACCTTTACCGCTAGGCCCAAGATCTGTCCTCGTCATCTGAGATCTTTTGCCGGACCTCGCGGATCGCCACCCCCTGGGCCGCCTGGGTCTCCAGCAGCTTATCAATAATTGGACAAAAGTTTCACATAGCGTACCACCCCCAGTCAAGTGGTATTGTAGAGAGGATGAACAAGACATTAAAAGCCACCCTCAGGAAAATGGTGCAGCAGAATAACAGCACCTGAGATTCAGTTCTCCTTTTGCTTTAATGTTTTTATGGAACACTGTATCCACGTCCACAGGATACACCCCCCACACTCTCATGACCGGACGCCCCATGAAAGGGACAGAGTATTTATTCGGACTGGATTTGGCCAGCCCCGCAGTCACAGCCCTCACACATGAAAACGCTGTACAGCAGCTAATTGAGAATATAAAGGCAGCCCAACTCGCAGCAGCTGTGAGACTTGGGACACGGAGGAAACAGAGCAAGGCTTGTTTCAACAAAACAGTACACACCACTGAGTTTGCAGTAGGGCAGCAAGTGATGCTTTCTCTATACAACCCCAGTTCATTCCTTTCCCCTAAATTTTCCGGACCGTACTCCATTTCAGACAAAGTCAGCCCCTCGGTATAAAAGGTTACATATCCCAATGGCAAGTCTGCGTGGTTTCACATAAACCAACTCAAGGCTTATGGCTTGCAGAATAACCATACACACCACACCTTGCTCGCAGCAGAGGAGTACACCCCGCCCACAGATGACGCATTCCTACCCTCCCCCAGCCAGTCCAGCCTGTCCTCAGTCACGATTTCAACTCCACCCCCAGAGGCACGACTCCGCCTCTCCCTTCCTTCAACCAGCAGCGACAGCGACAGTGATAGCGATAACAATGACGACAGCCACAGCACACCATGTTATGATTATCCCCCTGTACCAGGCCCCACTCCCAGCGAATCCGAGCATGATTCCAGTGACCCCTTCAAAATTACATACATCAAAGCCCCTGACCCAGACCCACCGCCCGACCATTACGGATTAAACCCTGGTAGCTCCAACCTCGACACACGATTCTGGCACCGAGACAATTAGTTCAGGCTCATCTGGAATGATGAGATGGATCCCAATTCACCCCAAGCAGCTTTAGCAAAATTACTCGAGTCAAGAGTATGGCAGCCGGGAGATGGTAATGACATAGAGTCTGACTCCCACCAAACGAATCCCTTTGCGACTCTGTTCGCTATTGAGCAATGAGGTGTCCAGATGATGGTAAAAAGGAACCGATGGAGAGATACAGTGTCCTTTCTGATGGAACCTGCAACATGTTTGTTGTATGTTTGTTCATTAGTGTTAATGTTACGTGTTGGTTGTAAATTTGCACATTTTTCACGACCCCACGCCACCACTCCTTTAACGCCCACTGGCAGTTAATGGAACTAGTTTGTCACCATCAGAAACCCGTTTACAGATACAAGTTTGTCAGCAGACGCCAAGACAACCCCCACGCCGAATACATTTTTACCTGTTCTTGCCAGTTGCTCAGGCAGTGGAGAAACAGCACTGGTCCCCGCCCATTCTGAGGACCCCCTCCTCTGGTCAGCTTCGCTCGGGTAGAGCACAAAAGGCACTAATCACCATCCTACCCGGGGATTCCACCCATTTCTTAATCGCCGTGGCCATATGCACCCGATTTTGGCACTTTGAGTTTGAAAATTTTTTTTGTTTGTTTATGGTGACCCTTAGGTTGCTTCCGTGTGCTATTTACATCCTCAAACACTGGGATGGTAAATCGCACAGGCTGCAAGATGGCTCGCACCGTGTCAGTATTTTTCTCGGATGTCTTGTCCAGATATTCGGTTTTTTTAAAAAATGAGGGAGTCACAGATGGTGACCAATTATAAAGGGTAATTGGCGATAAGGGACAGACAGACAGACATATGAGATCTTAATCAAGATAATAACAGATATTATGCTTGTGTTCACAGAACTCCGGAAACGCAGGAACCCCAGAGGAAGAGAAAGAAGAAGACCGACAACAGGAAAGATGAAGATGACCTCCATCTTCTTCACCTGCATCTTAGCGGGATCCCTTCAATTGCGCAGAATTTACTCTGCAGTTTGAGAGGGAGAAGCTGCAATCAGATGTAATGGCATTACAATTAAATAAGGGTAACTACAAAGACATGAGGGAGGAGCTGGCCAGAGTTGATTGGAAAAGGAGCCTAGCGGGGAAGACAGTGGAACAGCAATGGCAGGAGTTTTTGGGGGTTATTAGGGAGGCACCACAGAAATTCATCCTAAGGAGGAGGAAACATGTTCAGGGGAGGACAAGGCATCCGTGGCTGGTGAGGTATGTCAAGTACAGCATAAAAGCTAAAGAAAAAGCATACAAAGTGACAGGATTAGTGGGAAGCCAGAGGATTAGGAAGCCTTTAAAAGCGAGCAGAGGACAACTAAAAAAGCAATAAGGGGGTGAAGATGAAGTATTGAGTGCAAGCTAGCTAGTAATATAAAGGAAGATAGGAAGCGTTTTTTTCAACATAGAAAAGGTAAGAGAGAGGCAAAAATAGACATTGCACCACTGGAAAATGTGGCTGCAGAAGTAATAATAGGAAACAAAGAAAAGGCAGACGAGTTGAATAGTTACATCAGTCTTCACGGTGGAAGACACCAGTGGAATGACAGAGCTCCAGGAGAGCCAAGGGGCAGAGGTGAGTGCAGTGTCCATTACGAAGGAGAAGGTTCTGGGGAAACTGAAAGGTCTGAAGGTGGATAAGTCACCTGGACCGGATGGACTACACCACAGGGTCCTAAAAGAGATAGCTGAGGAAATTGTGGAGGCATTTGTGGTGATCTTTCAGGAATCAGTGGAGGCAGGAAGGGTCCCAGAGGACTGGAAAGTGGCTAATGTAACACCACTGTTTAAGAAGGGAGGCAGGAAGAAGACGGCAAATTATAGGCCGGTTAGCCTGACTTCGGTCATTGGTAAGATTTTAGAATCTGTTATTAAACATGAGATTGCAAAGTACTTGGAAGTGCATGGTAAAATAGGACTGAGTCAGCACAGCTTTGTCAAAGGGAGGTCATGTCTGACAAATGTGTTAGAGTTCTTTGAGGATGTAACAAGGAAGTTAGACAAAGGGGAACCAGTGGATGTAATTAATTTAGATTTCCAGAAGGCCTTTGACAAGGTGTCGCATAGGAGACTGTTAAATAAGTTAAAAGCCCATGGTGATAAAGGTAAGATCCTGGTATGGATCGAATTTTTGCTGACTGGGTATTTTTCAGGATGGCAGCCGGTGACTACTGGTGTGCCTCAGGGGTCTGTGCTGGGACCACAACTTTTCACAATATATATTAATGATCTGGAAGAAAGAACTGAAGGCACTGTTGCTACGTTTGCAGATGATACAAAGATCTGTCAAGGGACATGTAATATTGAGGAAGCAAGGAAGCTGCAGAAGGATTTGGACAAGCTAGGAGAATCATAGAATCATAGAATTTACAGTGCAGAAGGAGGCCATTCGGCCCATCGAGTCTGCACCAGCTCTTTTTTGAAAGTGCACCCTACCCACGCCCACACTTCCACCCTATCCCCATAACCCAGTAACCCCACCCAACATGAAGGGCAATTTTGGACACTAAGGGCAATTTATCATGGCCAATCCACCTACCCTGCACATCTTTGGACTGCGGGAGGAAACCGGAGCACCCGGAGGAAACCCACACACACACGGAGAGAACGTGCAGACTCCGCACAGACAGTGACCCAAGCCGCGAATCGAACCTCGGACCCTGGAGCTGTGACGCAATTGTGCTAACCACCATGCTACTGTGCTGAGTGGGCAATGAAGTGGTAAATCAAATGCAATGTGGAAAAGTGTGAGGTTATGCACTTTGCAAGGAGGAATTTAGGCATAGACTATTTTCTAAATGGAGAAATGCTTCATAAATTAGAAGCACAAAGGGACTTGGGAATCGTTGTTCACGATTCTCTTAAGATTCAGTCAGCAGGTTCAGTCGGCAGTTAAGAAGGCAAATGCAATGTTAGCATTCATGTCAAGAGGGCTAGAATACAAGACAAGGGAGGAACTTCTGAGGCTGTATAAGGCTCTGGTCAGACTCCATTTGGAGTATTGTGAGCAGTTTTGGACCACGTATCTAAGGAAGGATGTGCTGGCTTTGGAAAGGGTCCAGAGGAGGTTCACAAGAATAATTCAGCCAGAGGGTGGTGAATCTGTGGAACTCTTTGCTGCTGAAGGCTGTGGAGGCCAAATCACTGAGTGTCTTTAAGACAGAGATAGATTGGTTCTTGATTAATAAGGGGATCAGGTGTTATGGGGAGAAGGCAGAAGAATGGGGATGAGAAAATATCAGCCATGATTGAATGGCGGAGCAGACTAGATGGCCGAGTGGCCTAATTCTGCTCATATGACTTATGGTCTTATGAATCTATATCAGAATCGACATTAGCTGCAGGTCAGCAGTTACTGGGCATGAGAACATTGAGTCTACAAGTTCTGAGCAGCAAGGTCAAATGTTGAGAATATCAACCAGAGTTAGAAGAAAACCGGATCGACTCAATTTGTAGATTTGGACTATTTGTACATACAATGCTTGCTGTTCTTGATATATATATATATATATATATATGTTTGTTAAACCAGTTTTAAATTGTTTTTAAAAATAATACTGTTGGACTAACAGGCTCATGATTTTGATTTGATTTATTGTCACATGTATTGGTATACAGTGAAAAGTGTTGTTTCTTGAACGCTATACAGACAGTGCATACCGTACATAGGGAAGGAAGCAGAGACTACAGAATGTTCCAGTCATAACTGGGGTGCAGAGAAAAGATCAATTTAATATGAGGTAGGTCCATTCAAAAGTCTGATGGCAGCAGGGAAGAGGCTGTTCCTGAGTCGGGTGGTACGTGACCTCAAACTTCTGTATCTTTTTCTTGAAGGAAGAAGGTGGAAGAGATTATGTCCAGGGTGTGTGGGGCCTTAATTATGCTGGTTGCCTTTCCGAGGCAGCGGGAATTTTAGATAGAGTCAATGGATGGGAGGCTGGTTTGCATGAAGGACTGGGCTACATTCACAACCTTTTGTAGTTTCCTGCGGTCTTGGGCAGAGCAGGAACCATACCAAGCTGTGATACAACCAGAAAGAATGCTTTCAATGGTGCATCTGTAAAAGATGGTGAGAGTCTAAGTTGACATGCCAAATTTGCTTAGTCTTAGAACATAGAACAGTACAACACAGAACAGGCCCTTCGGCCCTCGATGTTGTGCCGAGCATTGTCCGAAACCAAGATCAAGCTATCCCACTCCCTGTCATTCTGGTGTGCTCCATGTGCCTATCCAATAACCGCTTGAAAGTTCCTAAAGTGTCCGACTCCACTATCACAGCAGGCAGTCCATTCCACACCCTAACCACTCTCTGAGTAAAGAACCTACCTCGGACATCCCTCCTGTATCTCCCACCCTGAACCTTATAGTTATGCCCCCTTGTAACAGCTACATCCACCCAAGGAAATAGTCTCTGAACGTCCACTCTATCTATCCCCCTCATCATCTTATAAACCTCTATTAAGTCGCCTCTCATCCTCCTCCGGTCCAAAGAGAAAACCCCTTGCTCCCTCAACCTTGCCTCATAAGACCTATCCTGCAAACCAGGCAGCATCCTGGTAAATCTCCTTTGCACCTTTTCCAATGCTTCCACATCCTTCCTATAGTGAGGTGACCAGAACTGCACACAATACTCCAAATGTGATCTCACCAGGGTCATGTACAGTTGCAGCATAAACCCGCGGCTCTTAAACTTAAGCCCCCTGTTAATAAACATTAACACACTAGAGGCCTTCGTCACGGCTTTATCCACTTGAGCGACAACCTTCAGGGATCTATGGACATCAACCCCAAGATCTCTCTGTTCCTCCACATTCTTCAGAACCCTACCATTGACCCTGTAATCCGCATTCAAATTTTTTCCACCAAAATGAATCACCTTGCACTTATCAGTGTTAAACTCCATCTGCCATTTTTCGGCCCAGCTCTGCATCCTATCAATGTCACTTTGCAGCCTACATTCAGCCTACAACAGCCCTCCAGCTCATCCACTACTCCATCAATCTTGGTGTCATCAGCAAATTTACTGACCCACCCTTCAGCCCCCTCCTCCAAGTCATTGATAAAAATCACAAATAGCAGAGGACCCAGCACTGATCCCTGTGGCACACCGCTGGTAACTGGTCTCCAGTCTGAAAATTTTCCATCCACCACCACCCTCTGTCTCCTATGTGATAGCCAATTACTTATCCAATTGGCCAAATCTCCCTCGATCCCATACCTCCTTACTTTCTTCATAAGCCAACCATGGGGAACCTTATCAAACGCCTTACTAAAATCCATGTACACGACATCAACTGCTCTATCTCCATCTACACACTTAGTTACCTCCTCAAAGAATTCAATCAAATTTGTGAGGCAAGACTTACCCTTCACAAATCCGTGTTGACTATCCTTCACAGTGGAAGACACCAATAACATGCCAGTGACTGATAGAAATGAGGCTATGACAGGTGAGGACCTTGAGATGATTGTTATCACTGAGGAGATAGTGATGGGCAAGCTAATGGGGCTAAAGGTAGACAAGTCTCCTGGCCCTGATGGAATGCAACCCAGAGTGCTAAAGAGATGGCTAGGGAAATTGCAAATGCACTAGTGATAATTTACCAAAATTCACTAGACTCTGGGGTGGTCCCGGCGGATTGGAAATTAGCAAACGTGACACCACCGTTAAAAAAAGGAGGTAGGCAGAAAGCGGGAAAATATGGTCAAATGGACGCGCACCATAATCTCACACGCGACAGAGGCAGGACAGAGCGCTTGCAACAGTTATGACCCCTCAGAAGAGGCCCATAATGAGAAATGGGTCCTGAAAAGGTTGTCCCGCGCTTGGGAGCAATCAATTCAGGCAAAGAGTAAGGTTCAATCCCCAGAAGAGGCTCAGGCTGCCGCAGATATTCAGGCAGTGAGAGAGCACCAGAAACCCGCATGGGTAAATGAAGGGAAGAACAGCCCACAGCAGAAAGGCCAGGAATGCTATAACTGTGGACAGTTAGGGCATTGGGCAAAAGAATGCAATGCACCCCAGCGATCTCAGAGAGGCCAGCAGACAGGCACTCTGAACCGCAGTAAGGCAAAACCCATCCACAATATAGCAGTACAGTCAGGACCCACCAATGTGGACGAGACGAACTGACGGTGTTCGGGCTCCCCCACTTGGGTCTGTGACACACTCTGGGATTCATCAGGGAGACCCGTAGTCACAGCGAGAGTAAAAGGGAAGCCCATAGAGTTACTCTGGGACACAGGAGGCTCCCGCACCACCATTAACTCTACGATCACGGCACACGCAGACACGTGGCCGACCACATCCACCATTACACTTAGCGGGTTCACCGGACACTCGCAGCAGGGACATATCACAGCACCCGTAGCGATCCAGCTAGGGAACATCTCAACCAAACACCCCGTAGTTTTAGTAAATCTTCCCCGGACAGCAGAACACATCCTGGGGATAGATTTTATGAACGCTCATAGCTTGTCGTTCGACCCAGTGAACCAGTGTGTCTGGCGAATGGCTAGATCAGACAGAGCACCAGCCACCCTCACAGTAGGAGACTACGCTAATCGGATTAGCGCAGTGGGAGAGTACTCATTCGACCTGACTACACTCCACACCGACAGACAAATAAAAGCCCTACTGAACAAACACAGGACAGCATTTGCCAGTCACCGTCATGACTGTGGCAGAATGACTGGACCAGTTCACGTTACCGGACAGGACCCCCGACCACAGAAACAGTATAGATTTCCCCTGGAAGCAGAGGTGGAAATAGAAAAGGTGATAGGAAGTTTATTGGAGCAAGGTGTGCTCAGAACGGTAGCCTCGACCAATAATGCCCCTATTTGGCCAGTGAGGAAGCCCGATGGATCATGGCGTCTGACCATCGATTATCGGGAACTCAACAAAGTCACCCCCGCAGTAGCCCCAACGGTAGCTACTAGTCCCGAGACCATGCTCAAGCAGGGACTCAACTCCAAATACTTCACGGTATTGGACATCAGTAACGGATTCTGGTCAATACCATTGGCAAAAGCGTGCCAGTACAAATTTGCCTTCACTTTTAAAACACAACAGTATACGTGGACATGCCTTCCACAAGGATTCCACAATTCCCCCTCCATTTTCCACCGACAGTTGGCAAGTGGTTTAGAGAAATTCTCCCGCCCCGAATGTCTGGTACAGTATGTAGACGACCTACTACTGCAGACAGACACAAAGGCAGAGCACATTACCCCCAATGCGAGGGGGTCTCCGTGATGGGGGGGGCGTTTCTTATGCCCTTTTGTTTGGAGGTTTCTGGTGCCTCGATGTCTGGGCCTTGATTCAAATGTGTCCATTCAGAATCAAATGTTTCTATTGTGTGGGTGTTCAGGTCTGATTGCCTCATTAGCATGCAAAGCGTTTTGCCATTTGCACCTAGCTAAGGTCTTCTCACCTGAGCCCAAACTGGTTTCTGCTACTTGCAGAATGCAAAATGCTCTCTTTGCAGACTGCTGTTCTGGCTAAACTGCCTGTTTCCCTGCAGTCTTAGCGCGTGGCTTATTTTGTAGCTCAGCGTCCATTTTAGGTGGCTACACTGCTTCCACCACCTCCTCCGGCAGCGAGTTCCAGGCACCCACTGTGTAAAGAAACTTGCCTCGTACATCTAAACCTTGCCCCTCCCACGTTAAACCCTATGCCGCCTAGTAACTGACCCTTGGGGAAAAGCCTGACTATCTACTCTATCTATGCCCCATATAATTTTGTAGACCTCTATCAGTTCGCCCCTCAACCTCTGTCGTTCCAGTGAGAACAAACCGAGTTTGTTCAACCGCTCCTCATAGCTAATGTTCTTCGTACCAGGCAACATCTTGGTAAATCTCTTCTGCAGTCTCTCTAAAGCCTTCACATCCTTCTGGTAGCGTGGCGACCAGAATTGAACACTATACTCCAAGTGTGGCCTAACTAAGGTTCTTTACAGCTGCAACATGACTTGCCAATTCTTATACTCAATGCCCCGGCCAATGAAGGCAAGCATGCCGTATGCCTTCTTGACTACCTTCTCCACCTGTATTGCCCCTTTCAGTGACCTGTGGACCTGTACACCTAGATCTCTCTGACTTTCAATACTCTTTAGGGTTCTACCATTCACTGTATATTCACTGTCCCTACCTGCATTAGACCTTCCAAAATGCATCACCTCACATGTCCCTACCTGCATTAGACCTTCCAAAATGCATCACCTCACATTTGTCCGGATTAAACTCCATCTGCCATCTCTCCGCCCAAGTTTCCGAACTATCTAAATCCTGCTGTATCCTCTGACAGTCCTCATCGCTATCCGCAATTCCACCAACCTTTGTGTCGTCTGTAAACTTACTAATCAGACCAGTTACATTTTCCTCCAAATCATTTATATATACTACGAACAGCACTGATCCCTGCGGAACACCACTAGTCACAGCCCTCCAATTAGAAAAGCACCCTTCAATTGCTACTTTCTGCCTTCTATGACCTAGCCAGTTCTGTATCCACCTTGCCAACTCACCCCTGATCCCGTGTGACTTCACCTTTTGTACCAGTCTACCATGACGGACCTTGTCAAAGGCCTTACTGAAGTCCATATAGGCAACATCCACTGCCCTACCTGAAACAATCATCTTTGTGACCTCTTTGAAAAACTGTATCAAGTTAGTGAGACACGACCTCCCCTTCACAAAACTATGCTGCCTTTCACTAATACGTCCATTTTCTTCCAAATGGGAGTAGATCCTGTCTCGAAGAATTCTCTCCAGTAATTTCCCTACCACTGACGTAAGGCTCACCGGCCTGTAGTTCCCTGGATTATCCTTGCTACCCTTCTTAAACAAAGCAACAACATTGGCTATTCTCCAGTCCTCTGGGACATCACCTGAAGACAGTGAGGATCCAAAGATGTTTGTCAAGGCCTCAGCAATATCCTCTCTAGCCTCCTTCAGTATTCTGGGTAGATCCCATCAGGCCCTGGGGACTTATCTACCTTAATATTTTTCAAGACGCTCAACACCTCGTCTTTTTGGATCTCAATGTGACCCAGGCTATCTACACACCCTTCTCCAGACTCAACATCCACCAATTCCTTCTCTTTGATGAATACTGATGCAAAGTATTAATTTAGTACCTCGCCCATTTCCTCTGGCTCCACACAAAGATTCCCTTGCCTATCCTTTCCCTGGCTACCCTCTTGCTTTTTATGTAAAAAGCCTTGAAAATGCATGAACAAGGCCCATGAGTTGTAGAACTCATTCACCCCCTCAACTCGAACTTTACTTTCTCGAGCGTTAAGAACTACAGCAGGTCCCCCTCACCACGCCGAGTCACAGGGCCGAGAAGCCGACCTTCACCCCAACAAAATCCACCTTCGGGCAATCAGCGAGGCGAAGGCTAAGACATCAGCCTCTGCACCCACTTCCAACACGCCAATCCGACACCCCGAATATGGCTTCTAGGGAACCTGATTCGAGTCTCACGTGAACCACCTTTGAGATTACCCTAAAGACCTCCCTCCAATACCCTCCAATTTTGGGCAGGACCAAAACATATAAACGTGATTTTCGGGTACTCTTTCCCCCCCCCCCCCTGTGTTCACAAACATCCTCCAGCCCCTCAAAAAATCGGTTCATCTTCGTCCTTGTGAGGGAAGCCCTATAAGCCACCTTCAACTGTATCAGTCCCAACCTCGCGCACAAAGTTGATGCATTCACCCTCCTTAGCACCTCACACCACAACCCCTCCTCAATGCCCTCCTCCAACTCCTTCAGTGACACCTTATCTTCTCCCAGAATAACCCCATAAATAGCTGACACTCCAATCCTCCCGCCGTCAATATCAACAGTGTGGGGGCCGGTGCAATTGGAAAGCCTCTTTCCTGGCAAAATTTCATACCTGCATATACCTAAACATCTCCCCTCGAATGGGCATTTCCCTTGGACACGCCCACAACCTAAAGGGCAGGGGCAACTGCCTCCAGGTCTTGAGCGTCGCCACTTCAACGGTCTCCCTGAGTATTTCCTGGAGTCATCGGGAGCGGTGCTGTTGCCAATGCTCTCAACCCCGACCCCCTGCATCGGCTCTCTTCCATTCTAACCCACTGGGCGTCCCCCTCACTTTAACCCAGCACCACACCTTCTCAGCATTTGCCGCCCAGGAATAATACGATAAATTTGGGAGACCCAACCCCCCTGACTGCCATCCTGTCTGCAAAAAGATCATCTTTTCTACTTCCCTAAAAAACGCCTTTGATAAAACTGGAAAATGAACAAAATCAACAGCAATATATTCATCTTAACTGCATGCACCCGACCTGCCAGCGATAGAGGAAGACAATCCCATCTTGCCAAATCCGCTTTCACCCTCCCCACCAAACTAGTGATGTTATATCTACGGAGCTTCCCCCAATCTTGTGCCACCTGCATCCCCTGCACGGACTGGCAACCCCTCCCACCCCTGCTCCCACTCCCATCTGGGACACCGCAATATATTCACTTTTGTCCAAATTTAATTTATACCCCGAGAAAGACCCAAACACTCGAAGCAGCTCCAATTTACCACCCATTGACGTACTTGGTTCCGACTCATACAACAGCAAGTCGTTTGCGTACAAAGATACCCTCCTCCCGCATTATCACCCTCCATACCCCCCAAACTCTCAATGCGATGGCCAAAGGCTTGGTCACAAGAGCAAAGAATAAGGGGGACAAAGGACACCCCTGCCTGGTTCCTCGATGTAGAGCAAAATACTCAGAAATCATATTATTCATGCAGACACTTGCCCTCGGCTCCCTGTAAAGTAATTTTACCCAATCCACAAATTGCGGCCCAATCCCAAACCACCATCCTCTACTCTATCCGGTCAAACGCCTTCCCGCTGTCCAGCGCCACTCCTACATGTCTCCCTCCTCTCCGCTGGTGCCATTCAGAATCCTCCGAATGTTTGAAAAAAGCTGTCTCCCTCTTGCAAACCCCGTCTGATCTACCCCTATCACCGTCGGGAGGCACTCCTCCAACCAATTTCCAACACCTTTGCATCTACATTCAAGAGTGATATGGGCCTATACGAGCCACACTCTTGTCGGATCCTTATCCTTCTTGAGCAACAAGGAGATCGATGCCTGCCTCAAAGCCCCTATCGCCTCCTCAAACGTCTCCACCATCAGCGGCGCCAGTTTATCCCTAAATTATTTATAGTACTGTACCGGAAATCTATCCGGCCCTGCTACCTTCCCCGGCTGCACCTTCCCAATCTTTTATCTCCTGCTCCCCTATCACCCCCTCCCCCAACCTCGGATATTCTAAACCATCCAGGAATTCCTGCATTCTCCGATCTTCCCCCGGTGGTTCCAACCTATACAACCTCTCATAAACCCTTAAATCTCATCCGGAGCCAGCACCAACTTTCCCTGTCCCATCCCAAACCTGAACAATTTCCCTCACCGCTGCATCCCTCCGAAGGTGCCTCCCAGCATGCCTTCTTTCCATACTCTCCCCTTGCCCGCCTCAATTTGCACACCATCTTCCTTGTGGCTAGCCGGTCAAAACTCACCGGCAACTCCTTCCTCTTTTCCAACAGTGTTGGATCCACATCCTCTGCATACCTTCTGTCCATAAGACCATAAAACATAGGAGCAGAATTAGGCCACCCGGCCATCGAGTCTGCTCCGCCATTCAATCATGGCTGATATTTTCTCATCCCCATTCTCCTGCCTTCTCCCCATAACCCCTGATCCCCTTTCACTTCCACATCTCATCTATTAACCTTTCCGGCTCAACCCTCGTTATCCGCTTTTGCCTTAAATGATATCACCTCCTCGCTCACCACTGCCTTCAAAGCTTCCCATACTACGAGATCTCACACGTACAATTAAACCGCACATATTCCACAATCACTTTTCCAATCTTATCACAAAAGCCTGGTCCCCCAACAGCCCCACAATCCAATTCCTGCCTCTGGAATATTCCCTTCTCCAACACCATATCAACCGAGTGTGGTGCATGGTCCGATATCGCAATTGCTGAATATTCTGACACCTTGATCCCAGCCAACAGCGACTTCCCCACAAAAAAATCTATCCGCAAATAGGCCTTATGAACTGAAGAGAAGAAAAAATACTCCCACTCCCCCGGGTACAAGACCCTCGAAAGGTCCACTCCTCCCATTTTCACCATTAGCCCAGCTAACGCCTTCACTCCCCCTAACTGGGTAAGTGATCGCAGTCGTGACCTGTCCAATTTTGGCTCCTGCACCATGTTCCAGTCTCCACCCACTATCAATTAATGTGAATCCAAGTTGGGGATGGCCCCGCACACCTGCATCATTCCAGTTGGGACCATACATGCTTACCAACACCCCCTCCAATGCCCCTGCCACTATTACGTACCTCCCTGATCTGCCACAACTTTCTCCATTTGGAACCTCTCTGTTATTCACCAGGAACCCCTGGGCCCTACTATCAAAACCCGAGTGGAAACACCTGGATAAACCAGCCCATTCTGAGCCTCACCTGACCCTCCACCCTCAAGTGAGTCCCAGAGGTGCTCAGGCCTTTCACCTGGAGCAGGACCAACTTCCTGTACATGGGAGTCCATCAGTGCTTGGCTGAGGAACCCTGGCCAGCTAACTGGTAGGAGCTGGAGACCAAGGTCACTGCTCGCTTGAGATGCTGGACAGGACTGCTCCGAGTGCTGTCTTACAGGGGTCCTGTTCTCGTCATAAACCAGCTGATAGCCTTATGCTGTGGTAACGGCTGATCACTTTGACCCCTCCCCATTACTTTGTCACAAAGCTCCAGAGAATGCTTGTAGAGTTCTTCTGGGACAAGAGACTGCACTGGATCGCTGCTGAGGTTCTGAGTCTCTGCTTATGGAGGGCGGCCAGGTGCTGGCATGCCTTCTCATCCAGGTGGCGACTCTTATTTGATGTTTTCAAGTTTCCGTTGATCTTTGTTATGTTCAGGCAGGAGTGGCCCTTTTTGGCTTTGTCCCCAAGTTTGTTTCCTCTCTTCTATTTTGTTGGTGGACCTCACCAGCCCCCCCGGACAGGCGCCGGAATGTGGCGACTAGGGGCTTTTCACAGTAACTTCATTGAAGCCTACTCGTGACAATAAGCGATTTTCATTTCATTTCATTTCAAAAGAGTGGCCAATCCACCTGACCTGCATATATTTGGACTGTGGAAGGAATCCGGAGGAAAGCAATGCAGACATGGGAAGAACGTACAACCTCCAGTCACCTGGATCTTGACACTTTGAGGCAATAGTGGTAACCACTGTGCCAATATGCCACTCATGAATAACCTCAGCTGGTATGGACTGAACCCACTGTTGCCCTCGTCAACTGAGTTAAACCTGCCCAAATTTAATGACAATTCTGACAGTCCTGGTGATTGTTAAACCAACTCGAACTGCTGGTTCATGCTGGCCTCCTGACCCAACCTTGCTGCCATTCCCATTGCCCGGGGATTGGTTGCCCTGGTGAAAAAAAATCAAAATTGCGTATTGTCAGGAGTAGGCTTCAATGAAGTTACTGTGAAAAGCTCCTAGTTGCCACATTCCAGCGCCTGTCCGGGGAGTCTGGTACGGGAATGGTACCATTCCTCCAACTCCAGCTGGTCAGTCATCCAGGCTCAATGTTAGCTCCTTCTCTCCTACTGAAACTGTGACATTGCAATCACCCTGTTTCAGTCGCATTCAGGTTTCAGCCTGTTGAGGAGAGACCCACAATTCCAAAGGAATAGTCGTAACCCGGAAGTGACCGTCGCAGGCTGTCTGACCCGGATGTTTGGGTCAGGATGAGCTGCGTTTCGGCTGCTTGGTCGCAGGAGCAGGATTTTGTGCGGAGTTTCCAGCGCTCATTCTTCACCATGAGGCGGATGGACTGCCTCCCGCTGGCGGTGAGTGAGAGAGGTGGGGTGGGTGAGAGAGGTGGGGTGGGTGAGAGAGAGAGAGAGAGAGAGAGAGGGGGGGGTGGGTGGAGTAGAGAGAGGGGGGGGTGGAGTAGAGAGAGGGGGGGGTGGGTGGAGTAGAGAGAGGGGGGGGTGGAGTAGAGAGAGGGGGGGGTGGAGTAGAGAGAGAGGGGGGGGTGGAGTAGAGAGAGAGGGGGGGGGTGGAGTAGAGAGAGAGGGGGGGGTGGAGTAGAGAGAGAGGGGGGGGGTGGAGTAGAGAGAGAGGGGGGTGGAGTAGAGAGAGAGGGGGGGGTGGAGTAGAGAGAGAGGGGGGGGTGGAGTAGAGAGAGAGGGGGGGGGTTGAGTAGAGAGAGAGGGGGGGGGTGGAGTAGAGAGAGAGAGAGGGGGGTGGAGTGGAGAGAGAGAGAGAGAGGGGGGTGGGTGGAGTAGAGAGAGAGAGAGGGGGGTGGAGTGGAGAGAGAGAGAGAGAGCGGAGAGACGGGGGTAGAGAGAGAGAGAGAGAGAGGGGGGGGGGGGGGGGGTAGAGAGAGGGGGGGTAGAGAGAGAGGGGGGGGTAGAGAGAGAGAGAGGGGGGGTAGAGAGAGAGGGGGGGGTAAGAGAGAGAGGGGGGGGGTAGAGAGAGAGAGGAGGGGGGGTAGAGAGAGAGAGAGAGGGGGGGGGTAGAGAGAGAGAGGGGGGGGGTAGAGAGAGAGGG